>NC_064877.1:32625000-32645000 GCF_943734665.1 Anopheles aquasalis | reverse complement strand
ACAACGCTGCTGCGCGCCCACGCTCGTGGATGAGATGGAATCGGCACGATGGACAAGGGAGCTTCCTGAAGCTGCATGAAGCGCGATACGCGGCCGGTCGATCGTCGTTGAGCACCCATGTACCTATGTTGGTCCATCGGCTGCCAGGACGGATGGATGGACGAACCGGTCGAACGGCCGACCGAACGACCGACAAAGCATCCACAAACACGCGAACTGTCGTGGCGGGGGAGCGCAGGAAGTATGATCAATATTTGATATTCCGAAGCCGTTTTCGAATGAATTAGAAGTGGCGTTTGGGATTTATTTGTTGTTGTGCGTTGCGTGTAGCGTACGAGGCGGGCTTCTCGGCGGGTGCCGCGGCGTGTTTGGAATGGAATAATGCTGCCAGTGAAGTCAGTGACAAGCAGTGGCATGGGCTTTTCGCGCGGAAAGTCTCTGTCGGCTCTGTACGTCCCTGTTGACCTTAGCGCTAGAGCTAGGGCTAGAGGATTTTCAATAATGATGTGGTGTTAATTGAAGCAACGGGAATTTCGGCTTACGATGAACGGTTACAGCGAAAACTGTCACCAGCTGCTCACTTGCAGAGGTTTCTGCTGCAAGGAATTTTAGCGAATTTTGTTAATCCTCTCGAAAACAAACATCTGGTAGATTGTGTAGCACTTTGGCGCTACACCCTTGGTATAGTGTTTCCTTTTACTGGATTTATCCTTCCTGGAAATAAGGGAAGACCGTAGATTAGTCTGCACCATGGATTCAACGGTGCCATTGCGAAACGGTTTCTCAAACATAATGCGTGACGACAGCTGGGACGCATTCGTGGAACACGTGTCCACATTGAGCGGGGAACAGTGGTTTGGATGGAGAAAAGAAACATTGTTGCAGCTACATGAAAGCAGCGATGATAGAGTAATCTTATGTTGTTCGTGATTTTATGCAAGTGGATGCAAACTAACGGATAGAAAGAAAAAGCATAAATACTTAACGCATATTGCTGTAGGACTACTGTCGATTAGCCAATCAGCTATATTATCGTAAAAAATTGTATATTGTATTATATGTTAGTTGTTAATTGTACGACAATCTAGAACATGTTTGCAATTAATGATGCATTCAATAAATGTCTTGTAATTAATGTAATGTAAGCATACATTTACTTACTTCACATGTTTATAATTTTACTGAGCAAGCTGAGGGAATATTTTATGGCCTATGTTTGATTCCTTTTGATCAATGAAAAATCCAGAATTTCCTGAAGAAGAAAATCTTGAAATAACCGCAAGTAGACGCCGAATGATTGAGAACGATGTTTTTAATTCTTTCACATTTTCTATCGTTAAATAAAATAAGAGATTTGCGTCTATCAATTTAGAGAATCGAACAGTGTTTTCGTTCTAAACCCTTCGCAAGTAAGTCTCCTATTCCAAAATGAACTTAGGAAACAATACTCATTCACATTCACAGCTGAAGTAGAAAAAAGTAACAAAACAAAACCGTAAAACAGCTCCTGTTTGAAGCGCTTTACTAAACGGAATGGAGCTATTCTGCACCTCTTATCTGAGTACTAAGATCCACTGCGCAGTTTAGTTCCTAATTTGGTGTAGCCAATCCAATAACACTATTCGAACAATTACGATTGACACAGATTGTCGTTGAATGGACTGTGAAACATCCTGGGAATGTAATGCTCCCCCCTGCAGAGTTTCGACAGAGAGAGAGAGAGAGAGAGAGAGAGAGAGAGAGAGATAGAGAGAGAGAGCAGTAAAAAGCAATTATCGCCGTTTGCAGTTTGCATTATTTGATGCAATCTGCTCAGCGTAATTCAATTCTTCTTCCTCAACAAATCCTTTCAATCAAACCCATCAAACGACACGGCTGTTGGGGTGTGGCCATGGCTTGATGGCCCGATCCGTTTGTTCGGTTCGCAGAGAGATAAGCGTCGAGAATCAATTCACTGGCAACGGAAATGCTCCCGGTGCCAGAAGTCACCGGGGGCGGGGCGGCGGCGGAGCATGAGATGCCCGGGCGGTTGTGCTCTTCCAACTCGGTGACGCACGCTCGTGCCCGGTTCGCGCTAGTGATGATCCGTTCAATTCTTCAACTCCACCGAGACCGGAAAGCGAGGAGCAGGAGGAGGAGGAAGAGGAGGAGGAGGAGGAAGAGGAGGAGGAGGAGGAGGAGGAGGAGAAGGAGGAGCAGTAGAAAGGGAATCAAAGTGAACTTTCGTTGGAAAATAAAGAAATCAGATTTCAACGGCATCCTAGCTCGTGCTGGTGTTGGTGATGATGGCGGGGCGGTAAAAGTGATGAAATCCGATAAACTTCTTGTCAATAGGCCCCTTTCAGTTCCGTCGATTCGACAGAAAACGAAACGCGTTCCCAGGGATTGACGCTTGGTGAGATTTTCGGTCGAAGATACTCAGGGCAGCAGCAGCACGATCCGTTTCCCATCTTCTTCTGTCGGTGGTCTGTCTGTTCGTTTGTTTGCAGGCCGTGGTACTCGTGACTCAGGGCATCAGAAAGGCACCATCAAGCACGCGTTACGCGTGGTGCTTCTGTGGTTCGGTAAAGAAAGCGAAGATGATCCCACGTAGCCAGGGCCAGAGGATTTGTAAAAGATTGCGCGAGAATTAACGCTCTCGAGCCGAGGCCACGTGGGACTGGGGAATGTAAATTTCAATTCCATCCGACCGATGATTTCCGTTCGATTTTCACTTGGTTCCGGTTGTTCGCGATTTGGGCCGATGGTGATGGTGCTGCCGCTGTGGAATTTCATCGTCCTCCCAACATCCCCCTCCACTGATTCTACTATCTTCGTTCCCTCTTTTACAGCGTCCGTGACCAGCAGCGGACTGCGGAACCTTTCGCTCTCCATCAAACCACCGTGGGTGCGGCGCGGTCAGGAGGCGCAGCTACACTGCCAGTACGAGATGGAAGGGGCACCGCTCTATTCGGTCAAGTGGTATCGCGGAACGCTCGAGTTCTATCGGTACTCACCGTTCGAGAATCCACCGGCGAAGATCTTCCCGTTCACCGGCATCAAGGTGGATGTAAGTATGCGAGAAATCGTGAATTTCAATTGCGGATTCAGTATCTCGTTGCACCGTTCGCTGCGGTGTAATTAATGTGATTTATATAATGACCTAGCCTCTCGAGGAAGCCGTACCGCTACGATCCAACATGTAAAATGGTAGCACTGTCGATGGAGAAAAGGTGTACCATCGAGCTCAGCTAATTGTGCAATTTCATTCTACTTCTTCTACTAAACTCTTTTCTTATATTTAAAAAATCTTACTCGCACTAATGCAAAACGCTATAAACTAATAGCTAATTGTGGCAATCAATAGTTGATATAAGAGTACTACTGTGTCACGAAAGTAAAATGAATTTCGATTTATTTTCATAATTCCTGTTTTATTCCTCCAAATCAATTTCGTCCCCTTCAAAGTAATGCCTACTCGATATAATGCACTTGCGCCAACGGATTTCCTAGCTTTAATAATACTTGGTAAAGTCCACTTTAGGGATGGGCTTCAGTTACTTCTTCGCAGCCGCTTGAAACTATTCTATCTTTTCAAAGCGGTTTCCCCGGAGCGACTAGAACGTTCGCCTAGAACGTTTTTCGTCTTCAACACGTTCCTGACCTTCCTGGAAGTCTTTTGACCACTTGTAAACATTTTTATTTTACTTAGCGTAGTCACCAAAGGCTTTCTGCATCATTTTTTACCCATCCGCAATCCAAATTTTATGCAAATTCTTTGCTCCAAAAATTTCGTCATGGCGAAAAACGAGGAATGCACTTTTAGTACCTCACAAAAAAAATCATATCTCAAATACTAATTATTATTTTTACTTTTGATTTTAGAAAATCATTTTTGTTTAAATAAAAAAAATCGATTTAAGTAATACGCCTTGGATAGCTTAGCTTCATAATAACACTAAATATTCTTTTGAATATTCTAAGAAAATCCTAACTCTCACGCAGGCAAATGTACTGCTCTTTTTACTAACTGCTTAATATTTAGTTATTTTTCAATGCCAAAATGATGCAGATCAATTGTTATTAAGAATATGCAACGAATTCTCACTAATGTAATTCTTGAATCATTCGATTACTGCAAGACGCAAATGGTTGTTTAATGTCAAGGTATGGTATGGAAGAAGAATGACACCTTCCCAAATGGATTTAATAATGTGCGTCCTCACCACACGCTCAACATCACAAAGTGTCACCTCCTGTAACGCATCTAACAGCATATTACACTCATGGACATCATATGCTTTCCACGCCGCGATGTCATGCACCAGCGCACCAAGAACATCGAAAGAAAGAACCATCTTTCCGGCTCATAAACTCATTATTAAAGGGCCCCAGCAAAGGCGAGCGACGCAAAACCGCCTGCGGCCCAAAACTTCGTGACATATTTATCATTCAAACGAGCGCTCAGCTCAGCTCATAACACACCCACTTTATTACTTTTCCAATTGAAATGGCATTTTCGCCGGATTAAGTGCCCCATCTCATGCCCCCAGGGGGGTGGGTTGCGGGTGGCCCTTTTTATCGTACCCCTGATGATGACTGGCGAATAAACGGCCGCCATCCATGACATTTGCATCAGGATTTGATGATGAAGCCACAGGACGAGTGCGCGTCCTCGAACGCGATGCCGCTAGCGCGCACCATCATGAGCGTTATCATTAACGTCATTTCGCGCCATCGCGTTAACAGACGCTGCAGACGGTTCCGTTTCCAGGCCACTAGCACACCCACACACACACCTTTACTCGACCCGATCACTCGGCTTCGACATGGTTTCCGAACTTTTTTGTGTGTGCAAAACGGCCCTCCGGGAGCATCTGCAGGCCTCGAAGCAATTAAATGCTGAAAGTGAGCAGTAAATGGTGCTACCAGTGCTAACGTGCTCGTTCTCAATCACCAGGGGATGCTTGGTGCTCCCGAGGGGCGGCAGGGCTGTGTTTGAGTTGTTTTCACTTCATTTTCCGACGACGATGGCACCCTTTGAAGCGGACGGTGCAATGAACCAGGCTCTCTCCCTCATTGCTTACGGCCACTTGACTTCACCAAAAGCCCCTTTCCTCCCGTTCTGCAGCATAATCTGCTGGCTGACGGTCTGGCTGGCTGGCTGGATTTCCGCTGTCCCTTTCACTTCAGCTACCGTCCACCATTCGGAATGGCTGCCGTTTGAGCGAAGTACGTCGCTACGGACGGAGACGGAGCAGCGGCTGGACGGTGCTTAATAAAAGTGATTTTCTTTTCAAACGAGATAAGATAAAACGGCATCGTGTGAGCTTATGTGCCAACCCCTGGACACCCCTGCACACCCCTGGACACCCCTGAACAACCCGGACAGCTTGGACCGGTCGCGGAGCAGATCAGCCAACTGTACAGCAGCCAGACATTTGAGAGGTGACAGCAGAGTGTGTGCTGCTTGAATGGCGATTCTGGCACTGACTGAGCCGGGCTTGTATCATCCCCCGTCCGAGGTAGCTCTGCAAGTCAACGGGGTTTGTGTTTGTGTTATTTTCAAAAAGACTGCCCCGAGAGCGACTATTTATCTTTGAACAATGGCGATTATTCCTCCCTTATGCATTACCCCCTTCTGGAGAGATCTCTAACGTCTCCCTAGCCACACAGAACACAGCCACAGCCATAACGACCATTCGGTGACGTAGCCTTCGGTGTTGTCTGCCCTCCCCTCTGATCACTTTGATGTGGGATCGCACTACTGGGTCACAGGCCACTGTGGGTGTATTGTGCCCCTCGAGTGAAGATGCTTGCTCCTCGAAGAAAGTCGACTTAAAGCACAGTTCCGCTAACGAAGTGGCTTCCGCTTCCCTGCTAGCTACCACCACATTTGTCAATAGATGTTCCCGGCGTGGCGCTAGATCTGTCTGTTTGTTGAGTTGCAATGACCCTTGATTACGGAAGCTTCTGAGGCTGAGGCTTTCCATTGTTAGTCGTTAGGGTGCCCACCGGTACCTTCCACAGTTCAGCAGTTGTGGTTCTATACAAAGCCAGAGCTCATTTACGCATACGGTTTTTGGTAACCAAAGGCTCAAACGAGGCATTATGCGGAGATAATGGACAACAGAAACCGTACTTTTGAAGCAAGAAAGCCTCTAACGACCATCTTACCATGTGTGTAAAGATTGCATAAAAGCTACCCAGTAAAACTAATTCATATTCTTGTTAAGGGGGGGCTTCACTATTTAATCTTTTTTGTGAAATTTAAAATTGAAATGTGAAAATTAAATTGATTTAAAGTGAAATTATCATTTTTTCAAGAATATTCTGTAAAAAGTTTTGATCAACCGAAGCAAAACATACAAAGATATTGATCTTTGAGAATCCTCGCTTCATCCATGACTCAATCAATGCATCTCGCTACTTCGAAATGCGTTTCCCCAAACCATCGTTTTAAAAGCCGGTGCTCATCGTAGCATGAAATGCCATGCCAGGGATAGAGTTTTTAATCAATTTTTCCCAAAACGGAATATATTATTCTTGAAAAGTTTTATTTTAATATGACATTCAGTTGATAAAATAAAGTAGGTGTCTTGGTTTTTTCACAAAAAATCAATAAAAATTTTACATTCTTGACCGAATTAATCTCAGTCCCTTCTTAAAGCAGCAACTGCAATCAATTCTAGTTGATGAATTAAAGCACTCTTTTCGACATGATTTTCAAAAAATAACCCCGTAAACTTTATATCCTCGACTTCAGTTTAATCTTCAAGCAAGACCTCCCAACTGAGCTCCGAGACCGTTAAACGGAGAGAGGTTAAAAGAGCAAAGAAGAAGGCAAGTCATATAGCACCAACATGACGCTTAAAGTGTCACCCTTGCCTAGGGCGTCCCATGGTAGCCTTCTGTTTGTAGTACATTGTAAGCCCTTCAGCAAACGGCGCCTTTATCTTGTGTCGCTTCACCACCCCCATACTTCACTCCCTCACACCACATACCTTGCCTTGTCCCGGGCCGTTCCTGGAGTGAAGGATACTGCGCTCCGCTTCGGCTCATGGAAAGATAAAATGTATGTTGCCCCTGCGTATGACGTTAATTAGTTTATATTTCACACTACTGATGCGGTGCGTTGTGGTGCGGTTGCTACCATGCCGATGGTAAAAGACTCTCGAAACCTTCACCGTATGGTGAGTCCTCGGCAAAGAAATGGCCAAAACCTCATGGCTGCCGATAAGAGAAACCGTTTTCTTGGAAGACAAGCGGATCGCCGGCACCTTCGGAGAAGTGTGGCCAGAATTTATGTGTCCCTGTGACTGTCAGAAAAAGGTCAACTAAATCAACACGGTCTCTACCCTTCCCCGGGACCAGCTGCGAACGACTTTACACGACGGAAAACGCGATAGAAGATTGACTGACTTTGACTGATAATGGGGCGATTACAACGGAACTACTGGCGTTGGGGACCGTGCGCTGGACCGTCACTTGCTTGCCGATGATCCGGATCGGTTATGAAGCGAACGGGTTCCCCGGGTACTCGCAGAAAAAGGGTTTGATTTTTGACCAAAGGACCGTCTCGTTGCCTTCGATACCCGCTGCGGCTCCGGGTTTGGACCGGTCTCACGAAACCAGTTAATATTCTCCCAATTTGTCAACATGGACCGTGTTTGTGTGGGTGATGTTTTCATCCCGAGTGGCCCGAGTGGCTGTTGACATGCTGTATAACGTACCATCATCGGCAGGGGACCACCACTTTGCCTGTGAACGTATCCGTATCCCTTTCGCTTCGGTTGTAGTTTTATCCTGGAAGGATCCTGTAGATGGCTCATGGATGCTCTCCTCGGAGCGATGTATGTATATTATTTGTATTCGGAGGCAACTAGCGGCGACCTGTGGGTCAACAACACCACTGCAAATCTCCCAACAAGTAGTTTTCCGGTCGAACATGTTTTAATTTTGGACAACTCAAAAAACTGACCTAATAAGTTTGTTAAGCCGTTTCAATTTATTCTTTACGGCAGGGATCTCAGGCGGTGTATATGAATGATAAATTTAGTCATTAATTGTATGTTTTATGTAATTTAATTCTATGTATATGTTGGAATGGAAGGTTGATAACCTACAATGACAGTAGTTTTAAATAATTTGAATAAAGACACATTTTTTTCAACATTTCTACATTCGCCACATAATAGAGTTTAAAATTCCCGGATTATTTAATAACAATTTTTTTACCGGTTACCTGGCGCCTCCATCATATGGTTTTGGCAATGGAGTTACATCATTCCGTGTTCCCGGCGACCAGTTTTGTAATTGCCCTTATCTCTTTGGCCACGAACACCAGCATCGGTGGGGGATTGATAGGAAAAAGCCAATTAAATAAAGCCAAGCACCTCCAAACCATGTGGTGAAATGGCCCTCGGACTGGCTGTTTCTTTCTTCCGCGGCCCGCATGCTAATATGAGTTTGAGACCCTTGTCTTTCAGCATACGTGTCCAGTGATTTCTAATTCTTAAATAGCCTGTTATGTGAGAAACATAAAAATATCAATCAAAAGAAATGACCTTTTGATTGGACGCTCCGAATCCGTACCGATTCCATTAAACAAATATTAATGATGATGCCGGCATTTGACCTACCTAATCTCTTTGCCCCTCTTTTTAAGCTCTTCCATCCCTCCCAACCCTTTATATGACTGCAATAGAAATCACTTCCACTTTATCTAACTCTTAAAGCTGACCTTGAGTGGATTGTCCCACGCCAGAGGTCACATTTGATTATGTGTTATCCACTTATATATAATGAATTGGATCTGCTCCTCCTCCTCCTCCTCCTCGGGCAGAACTAGCACATCGTCGACAATCACTTCATTTGTGGCAATCCCGTGGTCCGAGCTTAAACTTAAATTTCCCAACACCTAATTGGACTGCCCTGCGCCGTCACCATGCCATTTTCCCAGACAGCAAGCAGTACATTCCGCCCACCAACGACTCCGAGTACACCATAACGACGCCACCACGGTCGGGATAATCCCGCTCGCAACCACAAATGGACGCGGTTTTACACGATTTCTTCCACCGCACAAACGAAGGGGGCCCGCAAGGGGTAAATGCTCAATTACCTAGATCTGGCATCTGGTGGTCGTGGCGTACTGGACGTCGTCTGACACCGACCGTGAGAGTGACCTGCAGTGAGGCAACGACTGCTGGCAATGTCTTTCTCACTCACACGCTGTTGACTCTCTGTGGCGGTCTGGACGGCGTCCCGAAGGCAAAAGCTTATTGTCGTCTCCAGCTCCTACCAGTCGCCCGGGTCCAAGGACTCTGTCATAAAGAATTATCCATAACAATTACATTTAATATCATCCTTGTAGACTCACAACCAAGCACGCCAAGTACCGATGGTACCGCACTCGTCGTCGGACGAGTCGTTGGCCACCATTTACAACGCAGTTGGTACAGCACGCAGCATGCTGCTGGCTCTGGCAGCGGCTGGACGGTGAGAAATAAAAACAAGCGATATAATCACGTGACCATTAGCCGACAAAACAAACACTCCTGAGGTCGGTTGCACCTCGGCGTCTCTCGGATACTCTTGTGTGGCTAAGTATTTCGCTTAAGCGTCCAACATCCGGTTCCGAGCCTTCTGGGTGCAGTTGGCGTGCAGAAATGGTAACGGCCGTATCAGCCTGATGATGATGTGGCTTGCCGTGGTAGTAACGACGACGACGACTGATGGTGCTGATGGTGCAAACCCGGGGCGTCAAGATATAATGACAGGCCACTCTTTGTCGGTGCCGGTTCATCCATCGATCGAGCTAGCTGTCAGTGGCCATTCGCTTCCGTTCTGCGTTCACTACCTATCTGCCCCTTGTGGGTGCATGAATGTGTATGTCTGGGCTGGTAATTTTGAAAGTGACGCGCAACCGATGCCAGTCACAGCCTAATGAGCTCCTAATTAATCAACCAAACCAAACGTCAAACGTCTTCAACACACGCCATCTGTTCAGCTGAGCACGGATGAGCGCGTTCACGGTGAGATTCCCGGGCGCGCTGTACCTTCCGCATTTCAACAAAACTATTAATTCCACTCGGTCGAGCGCATTACACATTTCTCCGCACATTGGATTCCGAGTCAGTCACATCTAGGCATCTCTCAGCTGCGCCGACCATCTCATTATCAGGAATCGAGAAATCATCCAACGATTCTCGTCTCATCACCACGCCACGCCACGCCACACCCGGATCCAGTCTCCGGAACGAAGGAATCCGAATCGTGGAACCGCGAACGGAACGGCCGAACGCATTTCTTGGCGCGGTAAATCTATGGTATTACCGCTGAACCGAGAATCAATTTGCATATCTAATCAGCAGTAGTAGTAGCTCGGCCTTTGGTGTGTCGATGCCTACGGTGCCCCGCATGCGGTGGTCACGGTACCCGCCGGTCGGCCAGGTGACAGATGCTCCCCCGGGAAGACAATAGTCCCGACCATTGGCATCCATCTCGTTCGGTGAGGTGGACATGGATGACGCTTTAAATTAATCCACCGAACGTCTTCCAGGGTTCACCATCCCCCCGGGGGCCGGAACAACTTTTGCGTGTGGTTCCGTGGCCACCAGAGCCACCGACTGCTCGTATTGATAGGGTCCGAAGCGAGTTGGTTCTCCGTCTGCCAGCACACCCGCCACAGAATCCCGGATCCGGAGTGGTTGACCTCGGGTCTTGTGTAAATACCGGTGCGGTGCAGAAATGTCCCTGGTCCGGCCGGACAATGCCGATCCCGATGGATGGATGAATGGATGGATGGAGAGTGAATCGGTTGAAGGCTATTTTATGTGCGCGGTTATTCCATTACACGTCTGATCAAAGGCTTGATTTCAATTTCATTTCTATTTGCATAATCCGTGGTCCTGTGTGCCGGGCTCGCAACCGGACCCATCCCCACCCCGCAGGAGTTAGTTGCGCTCGCTTTGCTCTCTCGACAAAACCCTCGCCCTCGACAATAATGGGTCCGGAAACGTTGAAGCAGCAACAGCAGCAGTAGCGTCAGGGCTTTGCCTAGCGGACATTGGAATGGAATTCGTATTCTCGTGCTGCCGCTGATCGCAATCGGCTGGGGGCGAGATTGCGATTGGAAGAAATGGAATTCATGCGAGAATGCAGTTCAATTAAATGGAAATTCTTATCAACGCCTCCTCGCATTCTGCTCGACTATTCGCCGCTCGTGTCGCTGGCCACATCGCAGCGTGGAATGTTTTTTTTTATTTTATTTTGCTCGCAGTCCAGTGGAAGTATTTTAGATTCATTTATGACACGGATCCAGCCGGCCTTTGATCTATTTATAGCAGAATGAGACGAGAACGTTGTCCTATTGTTTGGCGTTGTTTTGAAAAGAATTCATTCGCACAAATCCCGCCTCCAATCAGTCAAATGCTTCGATGGTTGTTTGTTGTACTATACATTGGCATTGTTTGTCGCCGACATATAAAAAAAATAATAGAGAAGAATGCTCATAACATACGATGCACAATGCTTTTCGAAATCTAGAACTTAAAAATGGAAATTTCCATTGTACTACTCGCTCATAATTCATCCCCATACAGATCCTGGTTCCCTCCCCCGTTCCCCCCGGGTAATTGACTTCTTGCTTGATTGTTCCGTCATTCTCAAACATCGCCCTGGCGATGGTGGTAGCGATGGACGGAAATCGTGATTTTTGGTAAGCATATCCGAGCATCACTTTCTTGACGCATCGCATCGCCCCCGCCCAGTTCCGGTCGCCCCCATTGGAAAGGAAGGCAAAATTTTAATTACACGAAATGAAATCATCAGCTACACGCAGCGGCTATTGAGAAGGCCACCGAGAAAGAGAAGGGAAGGATAAAGAAGCGAACAAGCGAACATCGCGAGCAAACCTGCAGTCCATCGGCCAGACTCCAGCATCCACCCCACCGTCACCCGAAGTCAAAGGACCAAAGAAATCCATCGTTCTTTTGAGTTAACCAAGACAGCCGTAATGCTGGGCAAAAAATCGCCGTCGTCCGTCCGTCAGAAACGGATCACAGGAACCCGGGTCGCGATAGGCATCACTTTTTGCGTCCAACGGAGGTAGACTTGGCCTGTTTGCTGCTGCTGCTGCTTCTGGTGCTGTTGGAGAAAAGGAACACCAACCAAAAAAGGGCTCACTGGACGCCGTCGATGGCTTTATTTTAATTAAGATCATTAATTATGATTTTTAATATCAAACTTGGCGTGCTGCGGCCGACCGAGAATCGTGCAAGGGGGCGAAGCAACCGGGCTGAATAAATTTACCAGACCCCCTCTCGGGGAGGTGGCCAGAGAGCACGGGGGAGTTCTCTTGTCTTGTCGCTCGCTGATCTCGATGCGAGCGATGAGGGTTTTGCGTGGGGAACGTGTAGAACGAAACTTCAATATCCGACGGTTCGGGGGTGCGTCTTTGGCGAGTTGTTTGAGTGAAAGTAATTGATCCTTCGAGGCAAGCACTTCAGGCCAGCCATCCATTTTCAGGCGGTGCCGTGCAGCGAGGGCGATAAGCGGCAATGGACCAGCGACGTCGACGGCCATGACCTGACGTTTCTTGATTGGAAGTGAAAGGATTAAACTGAAGTTTGACAATAAGATTGGTACGGTGAGGCGTGAAAAATGAGATCACCCGGCTGTACGGGCGGTTCCGTGCTTAACATTAATGATAATATGCTTAACAATGTGCTCGCCCTTCCGTGGCTCGCTCGATTCGGCTCGTGCTATCAGCGAACACTGTTCGCTGTTAGCTCCAGGGGATCGATTTAAAGTGTGTAATTTGTTTGTCTTTAGCTTTTGGGTGTATTGGGCGGAACATGGATTCGATGAGTTTGCAGGTTTTCAGGGTAATTAAAAGTACACTGCGCAAAGTGATTGAAATCCAAGTAGTATAATAATATAAAAGTTACTTAATATCAGTACAGTGATAATAAATACGCATATCATGTTTCTGCTTAACAAATGGCCTTTTTTAGGCCAATTGATTGATAGCGGAATTTGCAAAATTTATTTACTATTGCGATGAAGATTATGGATCTCATTTCTCTTATTCATTATTTTCACTTTAGTTTTTTTTTTTGCTTTTCGATTACTTTTAATTTGCTTTCATTTTGTCATTGATTTTTCTGTATTTCATGTTCATCATAATCCATTTTGTTAGCTATCAAGGACAAATTAGCAATGGTCTTTAATAATGGTTTCAGCATAACACTTTGGTACTAAAACGTTTGGTTAGTAAGAGCACGATAGTCACTTTCCTCTGACTAACACTAACACTTTCAATTAAACCCGAATATCGTTTCTCTGTGTTAATATCACGAACTAGAGCTCACCGTAAAAGTATTGATCATGATAACGATTAATCATAATCATTGGGATCAAATTAAAAGAACCAAAATGATCCAAGAGATTGTAATGTAGAGATAAATTATAATGGATGTGTCATAAAAGAGCTTTCAAATAAACGTTAGCATAGACAACACAATGAAACAATAAGCCTTGTACCTCACCATTTCATGTCACACGTCAAACATATTAATTCATAGTTCAACTATTAGCGATGACCCCTTGTATCCAAATGTCCAAATCCCGAATGAATGTCGGGTGTAAATTGATGATATTGTATAAACAAACAAGACTCCCATTAATCACCACGTGTGTAAACTTGCTCCGTTTTGCATTATACCTCCACCACGAATGGTAGAAGTAATTCATTTCACGGACGCAACAACCACACTGAGCTAGTGAATGGCCCATAGAACCATCATGCATCATTCCGCCAGCCGGCCGAGGGAGGTGGCCACTGGCAATCGTAAATCAATTTCTTAAATCAACCTCACAGAACCACACACTCTCTCCGTGTTCCGTCAGCATGGTTGTGGCTGTGTTCGTTTACCGTTTACCAGCGTAAGGGTCGGAACACGTGTGCCACGTGCGCTATTCGACCGGAAGCTGCTCGAACGCTGGATCAAATCAGTTACAGCCAAGCAATCTGCACGTATCACACGCCCGCTCCTTCGCTCGCCGTATTTGGAGGGAAACTTTTTGACACGCGGAATGATGAATAGCGAACGCTGTGCTGTGCGGCCGATGAGTGGATTCGCTGGTTGGCTGGTTGGCGTGCTGGATGGCTGGTTAGAAACCATTAAAGGCACTGACCACCCTCCCCCTTTGAAGCCACTCGGTCAGGGGAGCCCATTTGGGACGGGGTGCGAATCGCGAACCAATTGATTGCCGCCCCGGCGATGACGGTACTTCATAAGAGGATTACAATTTCCCGCAGGGAATTGTGAAGTGCCAAATCATCACCCAGCCACTGCCCAGTCGATCCACTCTGGACCGGTGCTTACCTGCCGTAAGGCCACCACCTCATCCATCTCCAAACTCCCTCGGCGAGCCCCTGGAAAGGGTGGAAAAATTGGCAAACTTTTCCCAGGCGAAGTGAAAGTTTTTGATTAATTGCGGTACACTGGGAACGGGAATGTAAGGGAGGCGGTCAATGGCCAGATCCAGCTGTGTGGTCCCCCGGGGGAAGGTATTGACAGCTAGAGCCCATTGGCATCAGCTTGCGTTTGCTTGCGGTTGCTAGAGCCTGGCCTTTAGATGCCCAGAAATGTAGCTCAAACTAAACTTCGACAGCAGTAGCGGTAGCTCAATGCGATGCCCCAGGAACAAATCCTTCAATGTCCAAATGTTTATCAGCTTCGGACACATTTTGAACAAACAAATAACACAAATCGTACGAAGTATAAACAGTGTCTCGCATCGTACGCTGTCGCTTATCGTTTATTGGTTTTCGATTGTTAATTTCTCACATCTCTTTTTCTCTCTCACGCCACGAAGCGAAACCTCGCGGCGCTCTACATGGTCAATATTTGCTGAACGATAACGCCTTGCCGCCAGACAAGGCACAGTGCGGATGAGAGCGCCAGTGCTAGCCAGCAGCATCCGGTGGTCGACGCTGAACCACGCATCCGCTCCTGGCAGGCCTCCGATCGTTCGAACTCTTCCGGTCCGAGACAGGACGCGTACAGTAGACCGTGACCGATGACGTGCTGCTCGTACAGTCCACTGAAAAGGTGCGCCCAGGGACCGCGCGCAAACACGGCCACATCATCGCCACCGTGCGTCTCGTCCTCGTACGGTACGGCGGCCGGAAACGTGAAGGTCGGATCGTGATGGCGGTCAACCATGGTGGCCGGATTGCGCCGTCCGCCCGTCTCGTGGAAGTGATCGTAGTAGCTCATGCCGTTCGCGTACGTCAGCGTGAAGAAGGGCATCCGGTCGAGGCGCGAGAAGTCACCGGTCGAAAGGATATCGTTCCCACGCACCGGATATCCACCGATCGTGAGTGTGTGCGAGTGGTCGGCGGTTACCAGGATCAGCGTTTCCTGCTGCTGCTGCCCGGCCATCATCGTGACCGCCTGTTCGACGGCTCGGTGCAACTCTACCGTTTCGTCCAGCGCTAGGCGGGCTAGGTTGGCGTGGTGTGCGGGATCGATGAGTCCTCCTGCGAAATCGGGAATATTGAATCGAATCGAACAGAGAGGCGAAGAGAAATCGGAAATGACGGATGAATTATCGGTGATGCTCCCGGGTTAGCGGGCAGATTCTGTTGCTAAAACAATTCCCTTGCAACCGTTGCTGGTGTTGCGTGCCAGCGCGCACAACGAAGGACACATTCTCGTATGGAAATTTTGAAAAATTGAATCTCTACCACCAGCTCTACGAAGTGAATGTCTGGATGGGCATCAATCACGTCAATCGGAAGCGGGCCGTTCGAACCTCGGATTGTTCGTCGTCTTTTGTTCTTGTGCCCGAACGCGATCCTAATACCGTGCCGCGGCAGGACGTGCTGCCTGTGCTGTGCCCATTTTTCGGAAGTCGACAATAACCGACGGCTGAACGGATGAGCGCTTAACGCTCACCAGACAGGACATCCGTTTTTGATTCCGTTCCACAAAAAGGACATCAACAGATGAAAAATGATTTGTGACAAATCTCTACAAGCTGGGGTTCGTGTTGGAGAAGTTGAGGAGCATGCTTTTTATCGATGATGTTCCTCGTCAGTCTTGTGATCAGGTCAGGCGTTAAGATATCTCACTCAAACCCCACGAGTAATACCTATTGCAGACGGACGACCTTCATACTTTCGCTGCTTTAAATTTAGTAATAACGTTCAATGCAAAGGAGTTTGTCGCAGTTTAGTTTTTAAATCAGATTCCCTAATCTAAAATCAAGAAAAAGAGAGCACATGGAATCAAAATAGTTTCTAGATGTTTGAATGTTACTGATCCATTGTATTTTTGAAGCTGCAATTGTTGTAGTGTACAGTAACTTAAATGAAATGAAGTATTAGGCCTATGAATGAGTTTTTCGTTTTTGCTAAAAAAAATGGCACCTCCTAATAACTGGTGGTGGTTTTTAGCCGTTGTTTGTTATGTGTTGTAAAATACAAACAGATCTTTACAACGCAAGAAGTAACTGCTCCTAATATTGGCTATAACATATTTTTTAAAGAGTTTAAAAATATCGAATACAAGACATCGAGACAAAGCCAATTTGGGGGAAAGTTTAATATCCTTATTGCATTTGATGAAAACGGATGCTAAAAGTTATCGGTTAGGGGTATCGTTTGATTGCTTAAACAAATATTTGGCTGCCCAGCACCTCACTCTTTATGAAAGTTTTGTCGCTCTTTATGAAAAAAGTGTCGCTGATTAGATTGCTCCAAAGGACCAGGAGTTTTTCCGACAGGGAATTCGAAAATTTCCTGAAAGATGGAATAAAGTAGTTCACAGCGACGGGCAATATTTTAATTCATGTTAATGTAGTTTTAGTTTCGAAAACAAATGGTTTCTTTAGAGCAAAACATGAACTCCAAAAACCTATTTCATAGACCTAATACCTATTCTAAGGGATACCGAAAACGAATGCTTAATGACTCTTATCGTTATCTATTTCTTGTATCAATAGTTTCGAGTGTATAAGTAGTCTTCTACTACCAATATTTAATATTATGGTCGAACTCTATCTCGTTTCATAGAAATCACATTGCATTGTGTAAAAACAATAACCTCTCGATCGACTAATGATGTAAAACTCTCGTCAGCTCTTTTCGCTCCAATACAAAACGTAGCACGAAATTTGATCAGAGTTTCTGCTTCAAAAAATAAGGAAGAATATTTAAATCGACTACTAAATTACAATTGAATATTCTGAATTAGTATAAACTTAGCCAGATTCCCTAGCTGTGTTTTGTAACTGAGATGAACGAGCTTTCTCTCAAACCCTAAGCCAGACCATGCCTGCAAGTACTTATCACTGATACAGTACACTACACATGCGGCTCCGAAGTTTCGAGTTCCCAAAATTATGTGTATTCATAAGAAAATCCATCAGCTTATTCATGCTCCGGCGAGCGATTATGTCATTTGCTTGCATAAGCTTCTCGACCAACAACAAAGACGACCACCTCTTCACCTGATGAGCAAATGCATTAAAGATTAAACGAAACTCTTTGCCACCAGCAGCAGCAGCACCAGCACCAGCACCAGCACCGTTCTGAGACGAGCCGAAACGTTGCTCACTCACTAATCGCCCCTCACCATACCCAAAACACTTCCCTTAACCACCCTCGACTCACCCTCGACAAGCAGCACAAATCCACGGTCATTGCGTTTGAGCAATTGCAGCGCGCTCGCCGTCATCTCGGCCAACGAAGGTTCCTGGGACTGATCCGCCAGCAAACGATAAGACATGTGGTTTCCGCGGAACAACCCGAACAGTCGATCCACCTGCCCGGCATCAATGGCGGCCAGTCCAGCCTATCGGAGATCGGAGGAATCGGAAGCAAAACCGGCCACGTTCCAGCCCCTCCGAAATGAGCATAATTGGGTCGTCGCAATCGTCTCTCTTATCGTTACGCTTACCCTATCGTGCACAAATCGTGCCCGCAGTTCCCGTTCGGCCATCGCGCTAATCCACTCATCGACCAGATTTCGTCCGTCCTGCCGGCGGCCCGGTTCACCGTTGCTATCGAGCGTCGAGGATGGATAGAAGTGTCTCGAACCACCACCGAGCACCACGGTTAGATTCTGACCGACGGGACCGTGCACGAGCTGGGTGGCGATATCAACGCACCCACCGTCGGTGGCGGTGGGCGGAAGTTCGGTGTCATCCTCCCAGTAGCGGGCACCGGCCGTGGCGTACGCGACCGCCGGTGTCGCGTGTGTGATGCGTGTGTTCGTGACGATACCGGTCGAACGGCCGTCCTGCTGGGCGTACGCCAGGATCGACGTCAAACGATTTGACTCCAGCTGCGTGAGCGGACAGTTGTGCAGTGGAACGTGGCCGCTGACCCCGATTGTGCCGTAATTGTTCTTCACGCCCGCCAGGATGGCGGCTGCGGTGCACGCCGAATCCGAGACCTGATAGTTGATGCAGTACGTCTTGGCGAGCCCGGTGTGCGGGAAGCGCTCGAACGAGAGCTCCTGCTCTTCACCGCCCATGTAGACACGCGTTGCGGCCAGTGTCGGTATCGACAGACCATCGCCAATGAAGATAATGACGTTCTTGGCCACCCGGACGTTCGGTTCACTGTGGGCTGCTAGGTGTTGCCGCAGGCGATGCTGCCCGGTCGCTAGCCAGTACTCGCGATCCTTCTCGTGGGTCGGTGCGGTCGGTGGTACCCAGTCCGGATCGTCCATCGGATGCGTCGGTGCCGAGCTCATCTCCGTCACGATGGTTGGCGCTAGGTTCCGTGGTACACCAGCGTGCACCGCAAGGCAAATGGCAAACAGTACACAAATTAGCTTCATTATTTCTGGCACGCTCGGCGTCCGCTGTTTAACTGATCGCGCAACGGCAGTCCGGCAGACTTCGGCTGAGATAGCTAGTGTCTCGCCTAATGCCTCGCCAACTCATTACTCGGTCCGTCCGCTGTGTGCGTGACTCACCCATCAAAGGGGCTAACACTGATAAACAGATATCGCTTCGATGCAGCAGCACGATTATCGATGTTGATCAATCGGTGACCACGATTAACGCGTCGCACGTGTGGATAAGGGAAGGGGGGGGGGGGGGGGGAGTGTAATATCACCATTTTTTTTAAATCGAATTATACTTAGCTTTTTTTGTTCGGCGAATTCAATGTGTGACAGTGGCTGTTTTGATGTTTTAATGTTTGATGATAATTTTTTACTTCAAATTAATAAAAATGCATCGCATCCCTTTCATCGAATTAAGGATCGTATCTGATGTGCTACAAACAAAACCATTTAATTGATACAAATCGAAAGCATTAGCAAAAGATAACGACCACATCACGTAAAAGATATTATGAATATATTAAACAATATTCGGTGTTTGGGTTAGGATTTTCGAGGTTGTTTTATTTCAAAAAGAAATCATTTGTTTTCTAAACCAAAAGAATAATTACACTAATTAAAGTACTGCCCATCACTAGTCATTTTTTCCATTTTACAGACAAATTTTAAATTCTGTGTCGAAATTATTTAAAATCATTTAAATATTTTCTTAAATAGTGCGGTAATGTACAGCCAAATATTTGTTAAACACCCAAACAAGTTGTATATTTGCAGAAGGGTCAAAAACTGCTGAATACAGCAAATGGGGTGACATTTCGTCGTTTTTTGAAATGTTTTTCGCCGATTTCGCAACATGTGGTCGAGCGTTATCTTGTTGGTGACTAACAAATATACACACCACGACATTTTTAACACTAGGAAATAATATGTCGCAGTTAATACTATGATCATCCACTTATTGCGTTGTAAAAATAGTTTTTTTGTATTTTAAACCGCTATAACAAACATCACTGAGAACCTTTTTCTCTATAAGTGATGGAAAATCATTTCAAACTTCATTTGATTACATTTACAAGTTTTATTTCATGCGATGGTGAAAACCATCCGGAACTCAAGTCGTTGTTTCTGGTCATATTTCTTTGCGAATGC
>NC_064877.1:32617500-32622500 GCF_943734665.1 Anopheles aquasalis | reverse complement strand
CTGATGGCCTCCGGTACCCAAAATCGGTACCGACGTACGGGAGACGCAAATGTATTTTAAATCGTTCTCGTTAATTTATCAACAGCAGCATAATTTATCATTTTCTTCGCTTCGTAGGAATGGCTCGGTGGTAGTTGCGTTTGCAGTAGCAGACACTGCCTTACTCGGTTCATCTCCATCAGCCGGATTCACAAAAGGGCGATGCGCTCAAGTTGGTTGGTGGATGCCAATAGTTGTGGATGTTCCAACCTAGTATGGAGAGATAGAACGAGGAGCGCATAGATAGAACACATCAGCAAGCATTTCAATTCCCGTTGCATTTGCTTAACCACCAACCGATTGCTAATTCCACGAGATATTTGCATATTATTGATGACCGCCATCATGTTGCATCATTCTGAAGAATCAACCTGTCATTACATTTAATTATCTTTTAAAGCGTAATCTTCACATGAAACTGCCTTGAATTCCGCTGTTAATGTTAAGCGGCGATTATTTTTCCACCGAATTAAACCATTATCCGCAGCACCATTTTCCCACTATCCAAAAAAAGGCGCGAATATTGCAACTTGTCATCAAAGTAACCTTTGGAAGCGCGCAAAGTGTGTTGTGTTTAAAAGATGGCCGGATTTATATTCAACGTGGATAACGGCTACCTGGAAGGGCTGTGCCGTGGATTCTCCGGTGGCATCCTCAAACAATCCGACTACCTCAACCTGATGCAGTGCGAAACACTCGACGATCTGAAGCTGCATCTGCAGAGTACGGATTATGGAAACTTCCTCGCCGACGACGCATCCCCACTCTCCACCGGCATCATAGCGGCGCGGCTACGCGAGCAGCTGGTGATTGAATTCCGGTATCTGCGCAACCACTCGGTCGAGCCACTGTCCACCTTCCTGGACTACATCACGTACGGCTACATGATCGATAACATCATCCTGCTCATCACCGGAACACTCCACCATCGGCCCATCACCGAGCTTATCTCGAAGTGTCATCCGCTGGGACAATTCGAACAGATGGGCGCCCTGCCCATCGCTTCCACGCTCACCGATCTGTACTATGCGATCCTGATCGACACACCCGTCGCTCCCTTCTTTGCCGATTGCCTATCGGTACAGGACTTGGACGAGATCAATGTGGAGCTGTTGCGTAACACCGTCCACCGGGAGTACCTCGAAGCGTTCCACAAGTTCTGCTCCCAGCTCGGTGGCACAACGGCTGACGTGATGTGCGAAATACTGGCCTTCGAAGCGGACCGGCGTTCCATCATTGTAACGATCAATGCCTTCGATACGCTGCTGACGAAGGACGTTTGTGTCCACCTGTACCCACGCTGTGGTCGTATGCATCCCGATGGACTGGCAGCACTAGCCCGGGCAACGGATTACGTGCAGACCAAGGCGGCCGCTAGCTGCTGCGCCGAGTATGCAGCCATGTTCGAGGAAGCCGAACGGAACCCAGACGGTCGAACGCTCGAGGATAGGTTCAGCGCGCACGAGGTGAAGCTACATGTGCGAAGCTTCATGCAGCAGTACCACTTCGGTGTTTTCTACTCCTACCTTCGGTTGCGCGAGCAGGAACATCGAAACATCCTCTGGATTGCCGAGTGCATCGCCCAGAATTATCGCACCCGGATGGACCACTACATTCCCATCTTTCGCGGGCACTAGCTTTGATTTGTTTCGAAAACTTTTTATTATCCTGTAAAACGTACGGAATACACCATTTATCAAAGAAAAAGTTTCCCTGTATCTACACTTCCGCTGAGCCCGGTTGCCAGGGCCCTTTGGCCAGTGTGTTGCCACGCAATGCTTATCGACATCATAACTTCCACCCAATTAGATGCTACATTTCTGCTGTTCTACGAAAGGGCCGTGCGGTCGCCGCTCCGACACCATTACACCGGTCCTGTGCGCTGGTCCTACACTTGGTTCGGTGGAATGATAATTCTTTCTCTTTTTTTTTCATCCATTGTGCGATGCCATCCCGCGCACAAAAGCCCGTGTCTTGCTTCATGTTGAGCTGGGCCTTTTGTTAGGTTAATTTAAATGGTGCTTTTGTGAGGTTAAAAAGTTATATCTTTCTGTAACGCACAATGGCTCCGCGATGCTGTACGAGGAAAACTATTGTTTTCTGCTAAAGCCATCGTCTGCCGCTTCTGTGCCGCTTAGCACGGACATAATTTAAATCTTTTTTCTGGATTCCGGTTTATACATTAAATCCGTGTTCTCCCGACCAGACACCAGATCGTGTAGTACTATACTCGTTTTGGTTCTCTTTTGCTTCCCTCACTTTTGCGAGTAAGCATTTGCGTTAACACGCGCTTTAAATTCATTCTTTTCGCGGCTCGGCGACTCGGAGGATGAACTGTTTGCTAAGGGCACCATAGGACACGTGCTGGAAAAGAATCAATATTTGTTGGTTTCGATTTCGTTGCTGCATCCAGGTGCTTCTCTGTGGAACCGAAGCTCCACATTGTTGTCACCCTTCTCGTGGATGCGGAGGGAGGGGTTTTGCGGTAACGTAACGAAGTAGTAAACAAATGTGACCCCGTCCGTCCCGTACGCTAAATAAACAAATCGAACACAGACCACCCGCCCCACCCGCGAGCGAAACCCAAACTGCAACCCCGCAACGAACGTTGGAGCGCTTCATCCATCACCGGCGGCGCTGGAAGCTCCGTAGTATTCCGGAACGAAACCTCCGCGTCCCTTCAAACTCGCTGCGCCTCCCCCCTCCCCCCCCCCCCCCTCGAGCGTTGGTGAAATGGAAAACGTCATTTACATGTGAATAATGATGTGATAAATGTGGTTCCGTATTTCGTGTTCCGCGAGGCCCGAGAATCGCCGCCGGCTTGCATTTGCTCTGCTTGCTCGTGAGGATGAGGTGGTGGGCCTTTGGTCAGGATTTGATTGGATTCCTGCTGCGCGACCAAAACCTCTCTGCCCGTGGTCGCGAGCTCAGTCCGTCCGTCCATTGTCAGCCGGTTCTTCTTTTCGGTCGGTGGGATGAAGATGGTTCGCGACGATGGAGACGAAGGCCACCAACGAAACCAAACTGCCGCTCGCTCAAAATGAATAACGATGTCCTGGGAGATAATGCGCGCTGCATAATAGATACGGTTTTGATAAATGATGATTCAACATGCCAAAACACACACAGCACAGAGCACACACATACAGCCACACAAACACACAGATACGCGCTCTTTTCCTCAAAGGGCTGGTGCCCAGGGGCCCAGCGGTCGTTCAATCAATTTTGGGACAGGACGTCTCCCGGAAATTGCGTGGATAGATCAACCCCTGCTGGTCGGCCGCACGCACCGCCAGATGGTCGAGGAATGCATCTCGGACCTCAGCGCTTAGCGGTGGCCCAATGCCCGGGATGGCCGAAACTTTGCACTTGTACGCAATGCACTCCTCCTTCCGCGCCACCTTCGGCAATCTCCTTACGTTACGCTGCAAACACGCAATTTCGATTGGTTCAGTCTGAGTGGCCTCTTCGCCTTGGCCCTGCGCCTCCTCCGTTGGTTCGATCGGCGTATCATTCGGCGCCGGGTCCGGTAGTAGCAGCGCAGGAACGCTGGTGAGCTGCTCGGTGGCGTCTTGTTCCTGGCTCGGTGCGTCCGTTGTGACTGCCCCGAGGGTCTCAGTCGGTCGGTGCTCATCAGCGGGTGGTTCCGCTACTTCCGGTTCCGCTACCAAGCCCAGTATCATGTTGTCCGATATTTTCGCCTCGAGCAAATTCACATCGACCTCGATGCCGCTCTCGCCAAAGATGTGAAATATCTCCTTCGTACTCTCCGTCGGCCGGCCTTCCTGCAAGCCACTTTTGAAGCTTTCGCTGACGAAGAAGTTGTACAGCTCGTTCAGATCCTTCACGGCCAGCTCCCGCTGTTCGGCCTCCTGTAGAAACGATTGCAGCTTCTCGTGGTCCGCCGGCACGATGAACTCCTCGCTGGTGCACTTCCGCTCCAGGAAGCTGGAAATGGAGCCGAGCGCCAGCTCACATTCGCCCTCCTCGATCGCCTGGTCGATGCTGCACACGACCTTCGACAGAATCTCGTTCGAGATGATGGCGGCCGAATGGGAACTGACGCTCAGCCGTGCCCGCATCGTGGCCGGCATCGAGTAGCTCGATTTGCGCCGCTGTTGACCACCTACCGGGCCACCGCCCAACCCAACACCGAGACCACCCTCATCGGAGAGCCCACTGTCTGGCGAGTACGCGGAAGCCGAATCTGCTGCCTCGCCGAGCTCCGATTTTTCGACGTAATTGAACGATTTCGCCTTGCAGCAATCGCGGGAGAACAGATACAGCAGTAACCACGGTGGACCCATCTCCTTCAGTAGCTCCAACCGTTCCTGTTCCTTCAACCGACGGTACTCCTCCGCGCTGACCGTTGCCTGTAGGTCCTCGATCTGCCGCGAGCGTTCACGGGTCCGGGCGAGCTGTGCCTCCGTCAGATTGGTCTGGCTAAGGCACGCCTCCGGGCCCACTTTGTGCAGCTTTCTCAGCAACTGCAGCACACCGGCAAAGTCTGGAGAGCTGCGCAGCACCTCGTAAACGTTCGAGTCATCACCGAAAAACTTAAAATCCGAATCCAACCTCGACGGCATTGCACTGGGTGCGGCATTCTCGTCACTTTCCGAACCGGAATCCTCCTCGTTGTGTGGCTGGAAAGAGATGTACGAGTCAACATAACATAGAACATCACGGCGATGATGATTCCGGTGCACTCACCTCGACCATCGTACGGTACTTGTCAATGATGGCATTTTTAAATGAAATTGTCGACAACACTTTGGGCAGTGCTGGTGGTTGTCGTTCCTCCTCCAGGGCACCAGTATCCTCATCGCTGGAGTAAGAAACAAGACAATGGACTAACAATGTTACCCAACTGTACACCCTCCCGGGGGCACCCCCCCCCCGGATTGACTTACAGAACCTTCCGGCCGTTGATGAACGATTGCACGGAACCACAATCCAGATCG
>NC_064877.1:32600000-32612500 GCF_943734665.1 Anopheles aquasalis | reverse complement strand
CGTACTCGTGGGCCGGTGGTCCGTAAACGGTCGGCGGCGGGGCGACCGGTGGACCGTACTCTTCCGCCGGTGCCGGTGCACCATACTCGGGCTTCGGGGCACCGTACTCGTACTGGGGGAGCTGCTGTTGCTTTGCCGGTGCCAAGATGCGACCACGCGGTGGTTCCGGTTCCGGTCGTGCACAGACGCAGCAGATGCCGCACGCAAACAGAATCTGTGTGGGAGGGAGCGCGAAGGGGCAGGACGGAAAGAACAAAAGAAGCGTCAGTGCGTGAAGAGCTGGAATGGGATCCGGTCCTGCGAGTGGAACTGCTTGAGTTCGCCTTCCAAGACGCGTCCATTGATGCGCTGCTTTGTGAACTCATTTGTTTGGGATTAGTTCGCTTGGTTTACCCTTTTGGTGATATCATCTCATCGCTGTTGTGATTTACTTTGTTATGTTTTATATTTAAAAATAAGTGCTCAGCTTTAAGCCTTACATCGACGTTCAGTTCGCGAAACAAAACAAAAGACCAAATCCCATCGATGTTTATCAAACATTTCGGGTTAGCCTGATTCTCGTGGAAGAGCCCAGTAACGATCAGCTGTTGGTCAAATAGACCGAAAATCTGACGCATAAAATTAACGTGCATGGAATGGAAGCTTTATTCTAAGCCAGCGCCATTCACTGGCAATTAGTTTGCATTTGTTTGCTGCCTGCGTTGCAGAGCTCGGACATTCGCTTTTTGGGAAGCACCAGCCACCATCGTCAGTAAGATCGATCTATCAACAGCAAAGCGAACGAACGAAAACGAATTAGTGTCATCGCGAGCGAGCGTGTATCCGCTTGGCTGCCTGTCATTGTTCGCTACGATAAAATGGCGCTACATTGAATAGCGTTCTCTCGGTATCCAACGTCAAATGCGTACCCTTTCCCCCCCTAGTATACCTGTGATTGCGTGCGATGCGTGTGTCGCCAGGCGATACATCCGACTACAAGCTACATCCGATAGCGAAGCTATCCCGGGGAGCTTCTTCTTCCACCACAAAAACCACCATCGCCCCCGTGTTGTTTGTGCGCTTCTCCGTAAAACACCTGTCAGTTTCGGTTGTGTCCTCGCTCGCTTCAAACCCCATGCCTCTGCGCATGGTTTCATTTTGTTTTAATCGACAAAGACCTGTCCAACACAACGCGCTCTGGGGCTGTTCCGCATTGGAAAAAGATAGCAAAAACATGGCGCCCAACATGGCAGCGCATCGTTGGGTGGCTTTTTGGGAAATTTGCATTATGCACTGTTTACCGACGATGGCGACGGCGATGGGACCGAAATCGGTTCGGTCAGAAGCCACCTCCGCTGTGAGGCACACTGGACGCTCTGCTAGCTTCTGGCCTGGCCTGGCCTGGGCTGCATTCCATCGATAAGCGAACCCAATTAATGCGCTCGGTGACGATCTCGGTGTCCCGATATGTTGTTCCCACCATGAAAATCCTGCCATCCACGTGTCTCGTTGGTGGCCACGCGCGCCGAGGGAGGTTTTTCGGCCATCATCACAAAACCGTAAACCGTCCGTGCACCCCCACCCGGAGCCAACTGACCACCACCTGACCCGTCGGCCACCGAAACGAGCCGTATTGTAAAATCGTTTCGCATTATTGCAACACATAGCGCTGTCGCGGAGCGTGTGGCTTGATTTGAAATGCAAGTGGCGGATCCTGGCTAGCGTCCACCCGGGGCTGGATGCACTTTTGTGCACGACGACGGCACCGCAGGCCACGATATTACGTGTCGTGTCTCGGTTATGTTGTCATTGTTCGGTCGGCTGGCCGCGAGCGCTGGATTAATGCATTCGTGCGGCGAGCAAAAGGAAAACACATGAGTGCGACCATGGCGTGGCCTAGCGTGGCAGCAAAATGGAGATTTGCAGTCCAGTGCAAGCGAATTGTTGGCACATTGTTGGTGCACTTCCGTGGCGGTTGTTTTCTGATGTTGGTGCATCATTAGCTTTGCTGGGCCCGCCGGTGCCGGCTAATTTAATCCGTCGATGGTCGCGTCGCAGTGTGCCGGAAGTTTGTGAAATTTGCGTCGCGTCCGCCAACGCGCCCGTTTCGGTTCACATTAGTTTCCATTGATTTGGCGCTAAATGGAATTATCGAGATAAATCGATTACTGTTTTGCCCGGAGTTGCCCGCACACGGTAGATGGCTCACGATGGAGAGCATTTTGGGGTGGCTCGAGTGGTTGGCGATCACTTGTTAATCACTCATCGATTGTTGTATCGATTGTACTTTTTACTGATACGCTATGGTGATAAATATGATGTTGTGTTTCATTTTACAATTTTTAAATAATGATAACAATAATGATGATATGATATTTAAAAATCAACATAATAATGATGATTTTTAAATATTATACTACAAACTTACTCGCCTTCAAATATCGTTAAATCCTACGCGATTGATTGTAGTATTTTTTATAACCCTTAGGTAGTATTGAAAAAATCGTTGGTTGAAAATAAACCAGAAAAAAGTTTTATAGTTCATCATCTGCTGCAAGCAAACGCTGCATCGACGCGAGGATTACAGCTGTTTGTTTCCCGAGTTCTCCTTCTAAGTGACAGTGAAACATTAAAACAAATGTACTCGCTAGCTTCTGTTTAGTAATTTACACCGAATTAAACTCAGCACATCAATTCCATTCCCATCCCACCATTTTGGGCGCAAAACACCGTAACTACCGATGGCGCACGGTGGCCAACTCCACGTCAATGGGTAACCGTTCCCCCCCCCCAAAAGGCCCACCATAAAGATACCGGAAAAGGGCAAAATTGAAAGGACCATAAAAATTAAAGTCGACAGTAAAGTCGAGGCACATAATTGTGGCGCGGAAATGTGCCAGTGAAAGGCGAACGGTGCTGGTGCTGGTGCTGGTGGTGGTCCGGAGAATCGTAAAACACTCGCCATCCACACGGGAGGCGCGTTCGGGCGAAACAAATACCATATTGGCGACAAACAGGGCGGGAAAATACGGTGAAAGACATTTTTGTAAATAAAAAAAAGCACAAATCCACAATGGCGGAAAGAAAAGAAAGGAAAATAATCGATCGATCCACGGCTCGGCGGCGCGCAGGTGTAGCTACAGGACTTCCGGCCTTCTGGACGGTTTCATCGCTTAATCCCCGGCGTTGCTTTGCGCCGGTATCCAGATGGAGTCACGGGACCGGTGGTCGAACCAAATCCGATCCAAATCCCCAGCGAAAATCCTTTCATTTCCCCCTTCGCTTCATCCGCCTCATTCCTTTCGCTCGCTACCTTTTGCGACTAATCAGTGGCTGTAACGAAATTGTCACTTTCAATCGGTTGATTTTCAACAGAATGAAGCAACAGAATCGCCAACAAAGAGGAAACAGGAACACCCGCGGTGGGAGTGTTTGATCGAGCTGAAAGCTTCCCGGAAATGAGGCTACGCTTTCGGTATCCGGCCTCTTCTTTTTTTTTTGTTGCCCCAAGATCCCATGCAAATGAGGTGGCATGGCTTTGGACTCTGTCGGAGGTGAATCCGTTGCCCGATGCAAAGATGAGCTGCTCACGTGGACCGTCCGGGGGAAGGCTAGCGAAGAAAAATGGCCGGAAGTTTTCCCATCCCCCTCGAACTCGAAGCATCCTTCACTTCGCTTCGCTATGCCATCGTCGTCTTATCCCTCGTCGTGACCTTTGGAATCTCCGCGGAAAACGGAACGGTGTGTTCGATATTTATTTAAATGTGTCTGCTGCCGGAAAGAAAAATGGCTGCACGGTTGGCTCGTCCACCGCCGCCGTCTTGGATTGATGGGCAACAGCCGACCGGGGTTCTTCGGTTGCCAGGCGATCAGCGAAAGCGGGAGGATTAATCCCGCGTCCTGCTGTTAACCAACTTTACGCCAAACAGAGCAGAAGGAGGACCAAGGCAGGGAGCTCCGGGAGCTGCTTCAATTGATTGGTTTGCCGGCCCGTCACCGTCGTAACAATGGTACCATCTCCCTCCCTGGCGCGTGTCGGGCTCGATGGGTGGAAAAATGGTTTTCCGAAATGAAATTTATTACCCGCCGCGATCTACCAGCCCACCCCCGGTGAGGCACCATCCGTAGGACCAAGAAGTGGTAGGCGCGAACCGTGAAGAAAGCGAAACAACCACCAGCGCGGAGTGTTCGCGTTCTTCATGCCTCCTTCGATGGTATGAAGGCAAAACGTGTCGTGCTTCGTGTTGCTCGTGAGGAAAAACTTTGCGTTCGCTTTTCTTTCCACGGTCTTCACGGGCGCCTTCGAACAATAAATGCGGTCGAGAGGTACAAGCGATGCCAGCATAAATCTCATCCCCGGCTTAGTGTCCGTAGCTAGTGGCAGCTCAGAAGTGTCAGAAGCCGTTGAAGCGTTGAGACAGAGGCAACGGCGGAAAGTGTAAAGCACTTGCAGCACATGCTGAGGATAGTGATTGTGGCCACAGGTTGCCCTCGCAGGGGAAGAGGATGCGTTGGATAAGAGTCCTTCGTCATCGGTCGATCTTGAAAGTGTTTAATAACCAGCACAACGACAGTCTGCTGGTAGTGTTTTGGCTGCGGGAATAACTGACGAAGAGTAAAGTATTTGTCGAGAACGGCAAGGTCGTCCTGTAAGTTGAAGTTAATGATCTTCTACACTCTCTTGTTACAATGAATTGCCATTTCTCAAACTCAACTCAAACTCTAACGAAACAAAAAACAAAGTCCAGCAAACTATTTATGGTCACTCGATTGCCCACTTGCTTGCTAGCTAGTGTCCGGAGTCTGCAACAAAATCGATGAAGCTGTATTGCAACCAATTGGCTGCAAACGACCCCAACAACCTTTGAACGAATTACGAGTTACAGAGCAAAAGAGTGTCCTTGTTAAACGGTAAACCATCGCTTCATCTATACAGTACTCGCTACTGACCAAAGAGAGGAAACTGTGCGTTAAACTGGACTTATCTGATGCTCGAAACGGATGGCTGAGCCCACACACGACTCCAATACGGACATATCCCTTAATTTCGGTCCCAGATCCTGCCCATGATGATCTGTCCGTGACCGGCCGGATACTCGGAAGCAATGGATACGTGGAAAACGGAGAAACAAACGAACAGAAAAAAACAGCAGCATATAAAAAAAACCAGGAAGAAGGAAAACCAACAATCCTTCGTTTCCTCCTAGCCCCCGAATCGTGCGTGCGAATGTGTGAAGGCGTGAAATTTTAATGACATTCCCGGTACCGGCCCTGGACCAAAACCCATCTGGATCGGATCTACGGTGGCGGTCATGGTTGACCAAATTGGTTACCGAGCCGTGCGCTTATAATTGTCTGTCCGCAGCCACAGCCGGTGACAAACATCTCAGCGCAAGGGTGTGCTTTTTTTTCATTGTGGTGGCGTGGCCGCTTGTGGTTTCGAGGCGTCGCTGGCGCTGGCAGAGTTGGTCGGTGACACAATTCCCGAATGGTGTTGTGGGTGGTGGAATGGTGAAATGAAACAATTGGGTGTTTTTATGTCACCGTAGCACACACCGAGGTTATCAAGGCGCAGGAGAAACACACAGTGGCCAGCTGTTGACTTAGGACCGAGGGCAAGCACGTGCACCATTTTGCGGAGAAAAAAAACTCGCCCTTCCATAGACCCACTCCAACATCTACTACATTTAATCAACGGTTTCGGTCTTTACCCTCTACCCTCTGCCCTCTGGAGTGTCTTTGCTGTCAAACTGTAATCTACTTCTAATGATGATTGGGAAAACATTCATCCGTTTGAAGTTTGCTTGAAGGGTCGTGTGGGAAGTTCAAATGAAGGGGTCAAACCGAGGCGAAACGTTGGTGCGCCTTGCCGTCGAAGACAAATTTTAAAAAGTTGAGCAAACCCCCTTCACTCCTCTACGTAGTTGCACGCGTAGTTTTTTTTATTCACTTTCGCCAACGCTTGTTTCCCTTTTTGCTGCGATTCGAACCTCCCCTCATTTAGTTATGGAATCCATTTTCCTTTCGCCAGCGTTGCCATTGAGCAGCGGTTGCCTTGATTGCGGTTGCAATCAAAAGTTGATGAGTCAATCGGAAGCTCACTACCAGCAGCACCATCACCATCCCTAGTTGTTCATAGCGATCGGAGTCTTCGATCGGGAAAAAGGGGGCAACCATTTTGAGGAGCGCGATGTGAAACTGATGTCGACGATGACGGTTGATGACATCGCTTCGTTAGCGAACTAGTGGTTAGTTTCATTCCTTTGCTTTCTTCTGCCAGAAACTCTATTACATCCCAAATGCAGCCATCAAACAGAACGGAATCAACTGCATCAGCATCATTAACGGGAAGACACACTCATTATGCGCGCGCGTCGAGAACATTTAATACGTTCAGCATAATTAATCGTGGGTAGCATTCTCATTAAGAAGTTGCTGCAATCAATGCTGGTTCAATATTTACCTCGCACAGCATTCCATTCCACCTCGGCGCTCACAGACTCTCTACTTTGCTTACGTAAAGCGTTCAACTCATTCATGTTTTTTCGTTTGTTGAATATTTGCTCCAGTAAGTAAAAGATATTAATTCTATCGCCATTGCACAGGCCGAACGGCGATCCATAAATCCTCGGCTTGAAGTTGGTTGACTTTCACGCCCCATCCGGAGTCATGATCAATTGCCCAAACTGTCGCCCAAAAAACATACGGTTTTTGGCCGAACCACAAATGGATTTCCGATTGCATGATTTATTCCTGCTGTCAGCCGGATGAAAAACCGGCGCGGTGAGACGAAAACTGGTTCTCAAAACCCTCCGTCAGTAAGTCCGCCAAGTCTGGGCTTTTTGTTCGCTCGATCGGTTGGTGACTCCTGTGGCGCTCCGCTCGAGTAGCCCCGAGGACAGTTAAAATGGCGACGGCGACGAATCGATAAGTAATTGAGAAAATTTGCGGGCTTGCCCTGCAACTCCACCTCCAGTAAAGGCACCAAGTCTGTCCCAAGAGAAGTGTTTTGTAGCAGTTCCGTTTCTGGTGGTAAAACGGAATCCGAAGAAACGGTCCGATAAGACCGGTCCGGGGCACCACAAACCCATACCACATGTTGTTTCAGATCGTGCATTATATTCACACATCATGGCGCCATCATATTTACATATAAAAAGCATTTGGCGGTCCGAGCTCGAGGCCACAGGCAAAGGATCATCCGGAAACGCACATCAATCACGCGCCCACGATTGCCAGCAATCCGTTCTGCGTTCCTGCGATTTTCTCGCTTTTTCCCTCCCGCTCTGGCGGTGGCCATCATCGGTACGTAGGTCTGTGCCAGGACGAGAACACACGACAGCCTCTGTTCCTCATCTATATGAAAATGATCCGATTTAAACGATTACCACCCTCGACGCAACTGCATACGCCAGCGGAAGGCCAGTAGCATCCGGTGCTAGTACTCAGGTCCAGAGCTTTGTGTGTCCCAGTATCGGTGGCGCCACAACACGCCAGTTGGCCTTGTCGAACGTCGGCATCGAAAGCGCATCGAAGCGCGTCCCCTTAGTCGTCCGTGTGGCCGAAGCGTTTCGTCCCAAAAACCCGGTTTGGGGATGATGATGTTTTTCGATAAACACTGGCCACGGCCACTCGTCACAACGAGGACGCGTGCCCTAAATGACCAAACACCGTGAGTGAGCACCTCCACATGGGACGGGGGAGGCCAATTGTCGGGAATTAGAAATTGATTCCGTTCGTCCGTGTTGCGCTCGAATTCGATGCGAATGTTTTGGACATTTTTTGTTGTTCTTGTTTTTGGAGGTGGGTGGTGGGTGGGCTGGTGTTTGTTCGCAGTTCCTATCGTGGCCCACTCGAGAGAGTCCTGTCGTTCGTGGCCTGACCTGGCCGTGGTTTTCCGGTTTTCTATGTTTTATGCTCGCTTTGTTTGTTTGCTCGCTTATTTATTCATGTTGATGCAACTGCGTTGATTCTCGGTTTGATTTCTGTTTCCATTTCGATAACGAACGGCAGCACGGAGGAGGTAGCATGTGTTTTCGACGAGCTGTAGGAGTTTTTCGGTTGGAAGGCCAGAGACAGTTTAAAAAGGTTTGGCAAAAACAAAACGTTTTTAACTGTTCAAGATATTCCAGCATTTGCAAGCTAGTTGGAATCTTTAAAACGAATGGAATGTTTGCAAGAAAGGTTTAGTCGAGAAAAGAAATTCCGTTTTTTGAATTTTAACAAGAAAGATGTTGTGCAAGAGTTCGGTAAATTAATGTAAAAGCTTTAAATTTTAATAACTTTTTGATATAGCAAATTTTTAGTCCTGAAAGCAACATGTTTGTTGACTAAACCTTTTTTTTAATATATAAGGACGGGCGAGCCGTATGTTTATACCGACTAAACCTTTGTTATATTAAAAAGATCGTCAAATTTAAAGCTTTTATATTAATATATCCAACTCTGGTCCTTCATCATTCAAACAAAATCGAGAACCGAGAACCGTCTGGGGCCAATTCACGATCATCCCTATCGTGGATCCCATTTTATGACTCGATCCGAAATGGATCGCAAATGGCGTAGAGTCCAATAATGATTCAATCATCAAATCGAAATTATCGCGATTAGCTTGCCGCGAGCTCTCTTCAAAGCACATCAGTAAAATGTTAATCGTATTTCGCCAACGATGAAAGAAATTGGCTAGAAATGCTCGGGGACACGGCATGACACGACACGCGACAGCGGGGTCCATAACGTTGGCGATTGCTATTCCAGGCGGAACGTGAACGTGATTAGCCAGCGTGCCACCAGCAAGAACCTGCTGCCGCAGCACGTTTTTCAATTCCCTCCACCAACCGCTCGCGTCACAGCATCTTCGAATGGTGGAACGTTAAAAGGAATGACTGGCCTGGACGGTAATAAAGGAGGTAGCATAAAAAAAGCGCCAATCGGTCCAATAACACGATGCACACGACACACGGGCACACGCGGACAACGTCACTGTAAGGGCATTTTCCGCGGGATTCTTTTTAATGTTTTTCGGTCTGAGATCGGTGATGCGAATTGATTCTATTTTTCCTTTCGAAAAACAACTTTTGAGTGAATTTTAAAAGCTACCACCGATGATCACGCAGAGGCAAAGGATGATTTTCAACTGGCATTAGCAGTACGCACTGGACAGGACGGATGTTCAAAGTGCAACAACAATCAGCAGCAACTCACCAAAAAGGATTTCATCGCTTCACTTCACACCGTGGGCGATCGCGGTATTTTCGTTAACTGGCACGGGCACACACTTCCGGAAATCACGGGGAACTCGAACAGCCGCAAACCAATCGAGTGACATCCATCCGCCCGTTGCTATCTGCTTTTATATCGAACGTCCCTTCGACTGATGATATCGTGCCAGAGTGGAGGGGTCTTCTTCTTCGCCCGGGGACACATTGCGATGCAATTGAGCATCGCCTGGCGCGGGGGGGGGGGGACATAAAAATGCAAACGCAACAACAACAAACAAGACGCACCATTTTGTGGCGCTGACCATTCAATCCGTATCGCGGTCTCCCCGGGTCACGTCAGCACCTTCGAGGCATCGGGGTTGGTTGGTGAGAGTGAGAAATTGAAATAAATTACTCACCAGTGGCGTCCGTCCGGTGCGTCTGGTTCGGCCGCGATGGCCGCGGATCGCCGCGTTACCGATCGTTACCAGGCAGTGAGCGTTGCTTCGGGTTTTTGGGTTGCTGCGACAAATTCGCGGTACGTGGTCCGTACGACGGTAAATGGCATGAGCGAGCGAGCGAGCGCGCGCGTCGCGAACCTGGCATGCCGTCCACAGATCCCGTGACCGGCATGCAAAGTGCGTGATCCCGGGGTCGTCTGTTGCGTCGTCGTAGTGAAAGTGCTCTGCTTTGTTCCTCTTCTTTTTTTCCGATTCGTTCCGATCGGTCTATCGGTGCAAGGTGGCCGGCGGCGGTGGTACGTGACGATCGGTTGTGGCACCTGCGATGCGCGCCAGGAACATGAACTTGACCTTTATTAATTTCTTTTTAGTTATGAACATCATCGCTGCTCGGTCGCGTTTATGAGCCTATATCGGGCGCTATTGAAGTTATTTTAAATCAACCTTTTTCCTTTTTTTACCTAATAACGCTCAAATTTTGGAAGTGTTATTAGCCAGGAAGTGTCCTCCAGTTGACATTTCTTCATACTGAACGCTACAAAAAGTTCTATCTTTCAAAACGATATTATTTGCTATGAACAAGTAATGGTTATTTCATATTCAAGAATGCTAAAGTACAGCTTATAAAGCTCTGGTACAGGCATATTTATTTGATACATTCATATTTGAAAATTAAATGTTTTATTACTTTGCAATGGTTTACAGTTGATATTTAACAACGAATGCTAATTGGAATGCTATCCTTATGAAAAGCTATTACTATCTTTCCAAATTGGAACGAAAAGCAATAGCTTTTTGCTTTACTGTCAGTAAAATAGAATAATGCTTGATAAAGAATAGGAAGATTAGAAGTTCTAGATAAGATCTAGACCATATAGTCTATCCATCCACTCGCCAATACTGAGCATAAAACAATCATTAAACACGATCGTTATAGTTAAAGAACCAAGAGAAGAACTATTCTTACATTTGATCTGCATTGTTTTAATAAAATTTAAGCTGGGAAGCAGCCTCAGCTTTCCCTATTTCATAAATCGATAAATCTGAAACCTACTTCAATGATGTTCGAATGTTGTGGCTTTAAATATATCCTTTTTCCATTCAAATCTGATCCGCCTTTCTCTGAAAACAAAATGGAGAAAAATTCGCCGAAAAACGGATCCCATTACTCCATAATCCTAGTTATTTTGCTATGCAACGAACCCTTCATTGAAATCAAAACACTAGATCAACCCATACATCGATCATCGATATTTTCGACCAAACGCACAAAGTATGAAATTGTGGGAAAATTGTGCCAGTCCATGATGGCGGTTGTTTGCCATGGGTGCACCATTACACAGTATTCCTATTACTCAATCAATTGAATGCTATTCCGTTCCCTACGCTGCTGGATAATTGAATTCCAAGCGATACGATATGCAACGATTCATTGTAGGCCGGTTCTAGCTGTGCGCGATAAAAACTAAAAACTCTCATCCCGATTGGTCGCGGTGCACACGCGACGATTAAGTCCATGTTTATTACAGCATCAGTGTGTTGAGCCGACCGTGTAAACCGCTCACAATCGCGCGGTTGGACAAGGATAACAAAATTATAGAAATGGAATTGGAAAAAAACCGAAGCAAAAACGAACGCTCTGGTCGGTTGTGCCCTGCGTCCCCCTCCCTAAAGTCCACGCTCGAAAAGCTGCACCGAGCAAATGTTTGAAATAAAAATTAAATCAATTCCATCCCCCACAACCAGCGCTCTGTAATGTCCAGAGCCCGATATGTGCTGCTTCCATTCAGCATTCGGAATCATCAACAACGAGGCTCAGGGAGGGCGAAACAAAAAATAGATCCTCCAAGTTGTTCAACTGTCGATTCGAAGCCAGAGTGCACCCGTGCGAGCCGCCGACCGTCCCTTTAAGGTGCAATGGCCGCCAGCACTGAACCGAACCGCAACATAACAAAAAAAAGGTAAAAAAAAACAGCTACTGCCTTGGGGCAGGAACCGACCATGGATGAAATCGACCCTTCGGCGCTTGTTAAGGGCTGCCAGGCTGCCTAGGCTGGGAACCCTTGTGTGGCTCATTAAAAACTCCAACAACGTGGTCAGATCAAGCTGCATCAGGATCCGGGTGCAGATGCTTGGTATGGCAGGTGGTGGTATGCGATTGGAAAATCAAAAAAACGGAAAACCGAAACCCCCTACGCTCACCAAGCATGAAGTGATCAGGGAAGGGCTGCACCGCCTCGATTGATGGGGCGGATGGCGATAGTCGATCGATCGATACGATAGGCATGACATAACACCGAACGTGATCCTCAACCGAACGCTGAATCTATGCGATGGCCTCCGTTTGTGTCACTGTCCGTGGCTCTGTTGGAAGAGACGGAAAATGCATCACATAATAATGAATATGTGTGACAACCAATGTTCCAGCCGCCAACCTTTACACCCTCTGCTTTCGACCTACAGCATAGCATTCCTCGTGATCCAGAGAGCAAGGCCAACAATAACAATGTATGGTCTGTACTGTCGGCTGTGTATGGATGAGACGTCAGTTCTTTTCCATTCCGGGGAAGGTCGGGGTCGTTGCGTCTTTCATCTCAGCACACGAACTCCGCGTCTTTCTGTCGCCAATCATCTTGTTCTCGTGTCTCGCCACCCGGAAGGAACCGGATGTTGTCTGTCTCTGCTCACAGGACCCATCGCATTGGCAGCAATGCACCCGGCATCTTCTGCACTCACATGCAGCTCTGACATACCGGAACACGAGGGTGGCTGCTGCTGCCCTCGCTACCACGCCGGTTACGATATGCGAATGTATTAGCGAGGCCCGGGTTTTTTTCCCTCTCCTTCTCTCTTTCTCTAC
>NC_064877.1:32590000-32595000 GCF_943734665.1 Anopheles aquasalis | reverse complement strand
ACAAAAATAGTATTGCGATTAACATAAATATGTTTAGCATTGTCTGCTGCATATCTTGTGAACACATGCATACATATCTCTGCATGTCGCAAACATGCAATTCGAGATTCTACTGGTTTTTCATTATTGAACTGATGTCTACGTAGTTAGTGGATAAGATTTGGTTCTCATACCTTTAACACAATGCATTATGTTCGTTTGAAGTACTTCTTTCTATTTCCTATATTTAAATTTGGTATAAATGAAAAACAACTTTATTCTTTCAAATGAATGACATATTACACTACAACTATTGAAGAATATTTAGTTCTATTTTGGGAAAGATTTAATAATAAAAAGTTAGTCTTGTCTTTGAAAAAATACTTTTTACGGTACCCATCGAAGCTACGTGATGGGTCATCAGAAAAATACAATTCAATATTCTTATGATAGGTTACAAGTTTATCCATGTAAACCCGTCAAGTTTTTGTTGAATCTCCTATTTTAAGATTTTGGATTTTATAAAATCTGTATCTTTGTCAGTTTTGCTTCGATTGGCCAAAAAAAGGTATACAAACTTCTTGAAAGGATCAGCATTCATGGAAAAATGTTAAAAATATGTGTCACATTACAAAATTAAATACCGAAGCCCCTCCTTAATGCTTATATGGTTCAAAGTTTTACGGAACGACAGCCTATTATCTAAAATTCAATTAAAACCATCCTCCACTCCACATCGATTACGCAAGTAAGTTGCAAACCTCCGCTGGTGTCCCGTGTCCACCGTACGTGCTGCCTCCTTCCCTCCCCCCCTATAGACGCCATCTACTTTCGCAAAGTATTTGGAGTGTCATGTGTCTAACATTTTTCATCGCCGGTGATGAAACGAACCACTAACTAACCCGGGGGCCAGTGTCCGGGCGATAGTACCAACTGTCCCGCTAACGGTATCGATTGTGTAAAACGAGCTCCATAAACATGGAACACGTACACGCGTGTCCGATCGGTTCCAGCAACGGTTTACGGGTACACCAAAGACGGTCCATCGGCACGCTCCTGGGTGTCCGCCCGGATCTAAGCCAGGTGCATCGTAAAAAACCCTAATCAGGAAAGGGCCATAAATCCAAAAAGTGGTCACCGTGGACGGACAACGACACTGGACTGTCTTTGCGTCAGGGAGTGGTTTTGGGGTTTTTTTTCCGCTTATAAAAGTATACAAAGCCCTTCCCATGGCCATCAGGAAAAAAGGGAAAGGGTGGCAACCGTTTTTAAACTCCCCCCTCTGAAACGCTAACCCTGGGCACCACCGGATCGATCTCGATCCCTTCGAACGCCCTTAAAGTTCAAGCAAACGCAACATTGCACAGCCCGTCGACAGCTGTTTCGTGGAGCCTTCAGGGAAGTTTTGCATCTTTTTTTGCCTTTGTTTCCTTTGTCCCCTTTTATCAACGGCGTGTTGCTTCCTTTCTCCTCATATCGAGCGCCGACCGATCGATCGAACCTTCGGTCTCGACCTCCAATTTTCGACCACGGGGCCGGGTGATGAAAAATTCGCTTTCGTCGCCACCAACGTCACCTGTTGAACCTCCGGTGGTACCGGTGGGTTTTTTGGCATTCCCAGCACGCCTGTTCCGTGTGCGCTCGCTGGGGCGCTGAGGCCAGAAAGTTTGATCGGGAAAAATTTAATTTTCCATCCCCATCGCCCGTGCCACCACCACGTGCCACTAGGGTGAGAGGAAAATGTCCTCAACGCGCTTGAAACGATGGGCAACGAGCTTAATATGTGTTTGTGTGCTGCTTGGTGACAGCATTGGTCGACTGCGATGCGCTCGGAGATCGGACAGCATCGGGTTGCTATGGCGAAATGCAAGACCAACTTTCTCCCACGGACGGTAATCGAATCGACGGACGCCGTGGATCCGACGCCAAAGATGGCACGCACGCACTCACAGATACACGTACGGATGAACGCATGGAATGTAGTAGACCACCGGACGCTCCGGGTGTCCGTATGCAGCAATGCAATTCATTGATGATAGTCCAATGGGGCAATGGGAATGAGTCAGTCAGTGAGCGCTAACCATTGTACAGGTAACGCGCTCCAAAAGCACCACTACCACCACCACCACCACCACCGTACGCACATGCCACATGCATTGTTAATGAGAGCACGCAGCCGGTTTTCCGGTTTCCCCCAACTCTTTTACTTTACTTTTTTGTAGCCGGTTGTTGCACGGTAGCCACACGGAAGCTCCACCACCAGACCACCGCGATCGCGCGGCGTGATGCGCTTATTGGTTTTGCGGTTGTGGTCGCAGCCGCACCGGGGAATGTGCAATTATACAATCAACCGCGAACGACCGCGAAATTGCGAATTCCACACCAAACCTGGACCGATGCGAAACGAAATCAGGTGAAGCACAGGCGATTCGGACCCCATGGCACGGCATGGCACAGGATTTGGACACGCGAGTGTAAAAGCGAAAGCCACACTACCCGGCGCTCGAGGCCGAGAGGAGACTGCCGGGACAAACCCACTACTTGTTGTGGGAGCGCCAGCGTGCAACGCTCGGATTCGATTCTGGAAAATCTCATCCCAATTGATGAGCCCACGGAATCGTGGGCGGACATTAGTGGCATCGAATATATGTCGGTGGTTCTGCCACTCCAGGTAATGCCCCGTTACCACTGCTCACCAGGTGATGGCAGATGGGAATGGATTTAGTAACTGTGTCGTTGTTTCGAACGTTGCTAATTAAGTCCCCTGGTGGGGTGGGATGATGGGGGAACAAGAGACCAGGCGAGAGGAAAGGCATATGTGTTGGGTGAAGATCATTAATTTGAAATACGGCCAGGCATTTTCATTTCCACGTACGCCCATCAAACTGTAATGGGAGGGAATTTCTATACAATAATCGAAGGGAACGAGCAACGGAACCAACATTGTTGTGTGGCCGATGAACAATCGACTGACCATGCCGGGCATCGGGGTTAGAGCTAATGTCATGCTGCTTTTCATTTAAATAAACTGCCGTTTGATGAGATTGCGTTGCGATGAAGTTAAGCAATTAGTAACCACATTAACGGGACGCAGGTAATTGCATGATAAAACGGGGTTCCCATTCGGTCGATAGCGGGATATGTTCGGATAAGTTGAGGATGAACTTGCTAAAGTACACAGGATAACAATAGGCTTATTGTAATTGTAATTCAATAGAATTGATCATAATAGATAATTTCTAATTTAGATAGTACACTCTTTTAACAAGATATCAGCGAGGTAGATATTTATTACTATATGCAATGATTTAAATATTTAAAATCCATTTTTCTCCACCATAGTTGACCTTCTTCTAGTACCGAATGCTAAGCTTAAATAATATGATTTAAATAGACTGTTCAGTGTGGTTCCATTTGTTTTGATCATCCATTTGTCTGATAAACAAAGACCACATTTCAAGTCTATTGACTACGATTTGTGTGGTACTTTTAGTACAAATAGATACAAAATCTCATCGCTCTAAACATAACTCTGCTAAAGCCTCCATATGCAATTGAACACAACTCCTTTGCACATATTTTCTAGGATTAACGTATGCATTAAAAAAGAGACAAATTTTGAAAGGTGATAAAAAATAAACTATGACTGATAATTGAGTTCTGTAAATTACACGTGGAAAGTGAGTTTATCAGTTCATTCGCAAAAAAAAATTGGTGCAATTCCGAGCAGCATTCCGGCAGTTAGCCTGTAATTTCGACATGGCAGTCGAAAACATATTTGCGCACATGTTTTTCAACTCTTATTGTGCATTTTCAATCAATTCCTCCTCCGTTTTTTGCGATAAATTATTGCAATAGATCCTACGTTTAAAGCTAGCCCTGAAATTTTCGATGGGCAGCAGCCAGTAGGCGTTGAAAGGGTTCGCAATCTTCGGTAATCAGCCGCTCCTTTTCGTCTGACGATCGCCTCGAGTCTTTGCAAGCTGCTCCGAGATCAGTGGGCGGGAGTTCCGCTTTCTGACGTGTTTAGCCATGTCCGCAAGGTACTTCTTAACTGTTTGACCAGTTGCACCGATCGCACGGCCAATTCCACGCTGCAATGTAGCCACTTTTTCCTCGGTCTCGGTCGAATCAAACCCCTTTGGAGATTTTTGTTGGTCGGTCGGTAGTGCCAAGATCTTGTAGATACTGACACTCACTAAGTGCCACGCGATCATCTTTTTGGACGTGTCAGGATACCGTTTTTGAAATGCGCAATCCTCGGAACGAAGTGGCTTCACATTTTTCGCCATCACGATTAGAGTTCGATTGATAGAGCTTTCAAATTTTGTCTGATGACTCATGGATAACTACTATTGATGCCGCATTTTAAGTTTCTGCAGTGCGATTGACGGTTTGCCTCTGAAAAATCGGCAAATTTTGTCTCTTTTTTTTTAATGCATACGTTATTCTAGAAGGCAACCGTCTCTAAAGGCACAGTATTGTCGTTGATTTCAATTAGAGAGCTGTACTGTGTTCTAATTATATTTGCAACATTTCATAAGCAATAAGCAGCCTCGTCCAATTACGATTTTCAAATTTAGATGTTTCTGTAGCAATATGGGGCTGATATTGAAATGAAATTCGATAACTGCTTAAAGGATTTAGGACTATGCACCGGAGAGGATATTCAAGGAATCACTTAGATTACAGGATCCTAGAATTTGTGATAGTTATTTCTCGAGTAGCACAATGGCACAACCTTCCCATGCTTCCCATTGAACATTGATTTAATCCTCCTCTCTAACGTACAGTTACACTGAAACTGGCACAACATAAGGCACACCATTAAGTCCAAAAACTCAACCCACTTACCAGCAGTTAAAGTTCGCTTCAGTAACCACACTCGACAACGCCAACATAATTACAATTCACAATGTCTGCCAGCCGTCGTCGCTTGGTCGCCCAGTTCCTCTTCCTCACGACATTTGATGCAACCAAGGCTGTGATTCATTTCCTTTTCCCCAGACATACCATGGGCA
>NC_064877.1:32540000-32585000 GCF_943734665.1 Anopheles aquasalis | reverse complement strand
ATCTTCTAATTGGCAAAGTACCAACGCAACGGCACATGAACGAATCCCGTTACCGTCTATAATGCAACCGAGCTCGAAACTCGAGTATCGGAGATAAAACCCCCGCGGGAGGGCAAGACAGGCGAGATCTTCCGTAGGCATTCGGTGAAGAATGTTCTACCCAAAAAGTTCCTCGCCATCATCCCTGCGTGCTGCTAGCAATGGCATCGTTCCGATTGAACTGAAACACTCCCTCCCTAGTGCCACTATTGACGGCCACTAGCGGCCAAGTGCATCATAGCAAAGGGAAGTAAGGAAAGTTGTGCAAGAAAATAAGCGGTGTATTGCGCCGCTAAACATCTTTCTGCGAGGCCGACGCCGACCGGATTAGGTTCCTTTCCTTGCTCACTCGCCATATAAACTTTATCGTTTCTTCGTGCACGTCACGTTGGCCACCGAAAGGCGACACGATGCGGGTGTGTATGTGTTGTTGAGGATATGTTGAGCTTGTCTTCCCTTTATCCCAGGCCATTTTCCGGCCCAGGGCATGCCGTTGTTTTCTTTCATGCTCCGGTGCTCTCTGCCTCAACTTGCTGCAACTGCAGCACGGGAACTTTGAAAACTATTTTCCGACTTTTGATAAATTTGTTCCTGATGTCAGATGACAGGACGGGAAAAAGAAGAGGAAGGAGTAACCCGTGGAAGGCTGCAAGCAATCGCTGCCTCCCGTGTTGTACAGTTGTTCGACGCCACTGACTTTGGATAAGTAATGATATTTCAAACTTTTTCCATTCACAACACGCCAGACTCTCGCGTGTCTGTGAGCTTTGAATCATTCCCTCGTTGAGAGGGATCAAACAGTGACTTGTAAAGCACCATCGAAGGGTTTTATTGGGATCAAAGAGCGCCTACTGCGTTACCGTGTAAAACGCTGACAACCATTTGTCGGACAAAAGGACAAGACACAAAACACACAACAATCCGACAACAACCTTTATCGTGCATACATATCGGTTCGTACGCCCGCGATCTGTCGGTGTTATAACCCGGAGTTCAGTTCAGCTGGCCAATAAATTCTATCCCAAACTATTGCGCCACTTACCAACCGAGCGGCTGTGAAACTCAATAATCCCTCCCAATAATCGTTTGACTTCAGTGGCCACCGCGGGAGCCGGGGAACGGTGGTTGGGCATGTGTTTGATGTTGCGAACGAACGAGCGGCCCTCTGCTGGCGCCCAAATCGAGTCGCTTCGCTCTACCACGATTTACATCGATACGAGCGAATCCGCCGTAATCCGTGGCGTGGCAGACGAACGAAGAGCACTCGTTTGCTCGTTGGCACCGGCGGATGTGAAGCAAAAACTACTCAATACAGCTTCCAGGACGTGCCCACCAGTTAGTTGGTAGTCCGCGGAGTGCCCCAGAACGTTTCGCAATCGCATTCTCTTGCATACCTTCCGGGGCGGTTGGCTAGATTTAGCGGGAATGAAACCCTGAACGAGACTACTGAAAACCGTACGTCCGTTGTGGCTGCCCCCGCGTGTGTCTGCGCTTGTGTGTGAGTTAATGCTGAGGCCCTCATTCCTGGGAGCTTCTTGTTAAGCACAGCCCGTATCGTCGGCATCGGTATCGTGCCCAGCGCGCGTACGTTTGCAGCTCAATCTTGAGAACCCCGGAGGCCCCGGAAGCTCGAGCTCGTTCGTTTTTTTTTTTTTTTTGATTTTCTTTCACCATTTTCCGCTTCCTTTTTCGGTTGCTCTTCCACTTACCACCACCACCACGGGGATGCTGCAAGTGCTGGTGCTGGAGTGGCGTCATCGTCGAAAATCCGCACCAATCATTCCGGTAAATAAACTTCATCGACGATGAATGATTTGAATAATCCCGAGGGTCTGATCCCTATCTCGCGCAACCGCACGTGCGCCCACCATCTTGTGGATGGTATTCTCCGCTAAATTTCAATCCGCTGATCTCTACTTGCTGCTGGTGCAGCAGTCGACGCCTCACGCCTTAGTCGAAGCCCTAAGGACTGTCACCAACGCCGAGGCGAGGGAATTTTCCAAAGACATTCACCAATGCGCAGAGTGTTTTGCGTCGCGAAGGTTGCTGGTTGGTGACTGTGTTTCTGTATTTTGCCTTGAATCGCACCTCTCGGCCTCTGTCGCTCGATTGTCCTTATTTTGTGCCGTAAAGGCGCGCGACCTGCTGCTTGGCCTCCTCGAAGCGAGTGTTTGCCGGCGTGCAGTTCGGTCGAACGAGAACGAAATTTTCCCACGAAAACAAGGAAATAAATATGCAGCCAATGGCAATCCTGGTGGGATGCCCGTTTATTTTTTTGGGGGAAAATGTGGATGCGGAAAAGCGAACGCGAAAAAAAACAAAGAAGCCGGAAGCTTCTCCAGTTGCACTCGCTGTTTGCTGGCTAAATGAAAATCGTACGTGCGTACCGGTGTCCCACGGGCTTTGCGGTCTGTGGCAGCAGCCATTTGGGGGAGATTTGGCCCCATTGGCATTAGAAGTAGCGTTCGGCGAGGCCGAACCGATTCCCATTCCATCCCTCCGTTATCACCAACGGACCAAATACTGCGAACTCAAACCAAGGGGTACCCGATTGTGGTTTGCTACTTGCTTCCCTTCCACGTGCTAAGAGGGTGGCGTTGGAGTGTTAGAAATAGAAAATTACGTTTAAATTCGTAATCCAACGATTTATGATTGCGATAAACGTAATTTTTAGTAATTCCTCCGTCGGTACGGAGGCGACGGCCCCGACTGTTGTTCCCGGTGGTTGTTCCGGCTTCCTTTCTTCCTTCCTTCTTTTCTCCTCTGCCTTTTCCCCGCGCCCTCAGGACAAAACCACAAACGGTCCCCCCGCGGGGGGAAGGGGGTCTTTGGTTGGATTCGGTAAAAAGGATAAGGCGGTTGGCGCTGTTCCGTGAATGAGAAATGGGCTCTCCATACATTGGAGCCTCTCGTGTGCCAGGTGTATGCTGCTATGCTGTGGTGTGGTGGCTCGTTTGCGGACGTACAACCATCCACGTTTGTACACCCACGTGTATGTGAGTGTTCCAGGAGGGAATGGAAAGGAATGTAATCAATGTTGACTTTATGTGTTTTGAATAACAAATACACTCTCGTCTAAGACTCGTCTGCCGGCGTTATGGTTAGCGCTACCGCAGTGCTCGCCAAGATGTTTGCGCTATTCCGCCAGAGAGAGAGAGAGAGAGAGAGAGAGAGAGAGAGAGAGGACCGCCTGCCTGGCTGTCTGCCTGGTGGAATCACTCCAACGCTGCGGATATGCTGCGGAACTGCTCGGAGTGCTTTGTGCTTCCTGGTAGAAGTCGCCGTCCCGTCCCGTGGCTGTTGTTTGAACGGCAAACAGACACAGCAGCCACATCGGTAAGTCTCTTGCCGGGGGTTTTCTGTCCCCAGCGACGGTTCCCAAACCGACGGCAAACGATGACACGGAAACGGTCACTGAAACCACGGGACAGGCCAGTCCTTTAATTCAATTCAACTACCAGCACCCCCCCGGGGGGGGGAGGGTCTTTGTACACGTGATGCACCCCGATGGTGGTACGTGGTGCTCGGAATGGAACGGTTTGAAGTTTGTTGAGAGATGTTGAGACCACATACGACGCCGAGTGGCGTCAGTTCGCTAGATCTCGCGATATTTGAATACTTTCGGTGTAATTATGGCGATGGCATTAGCTTGATCAGCGCTGCGTGTATGACTCATAGCATGCTTTGTTTTTTTTTCTCTTCTGTCGCATGGGAACGCCTAACCACTTCTGACAATGGCATCATGCTGCGGAACGCCAAGAAAGAACGAATGTTCGCCTGCCGAAAAGTAATACCATTACACCGGGCATCCAATTTGTGGCCAAAGCACCTTGCCCCCGTCCCGAGATGGATAGATGCCGTGATGGAAAGCGTCATCCAATCGAAGCATCGGAAGGGCATTCTCGTTAATTGGATTGCACAGAGCAACCACGCACACGCACCGATCGACCACCACTCCTGCCAGCTTCTACCTAGCGTTCCGTTCATGTTTGCACGTTAACTCCCGGTTGTTCCGGGCACTGGCATGTCATGGAAGGCGAAATGCGAACAGAATGTCGTGACAGTGACACTCCTGCTCCGGCGTTGCTGCTGCTGCTACTGTCCGGTCAACTGAACGGACAAAGTGGTATACCTCCGGCTTTGCAGGCGATAGCGGATCTAAACGAATTTGCGTCCAACGCAAACGTTCGACACAGCCTACGCCCTAGATTGCGTCGAGCTTGAAGTGAAGGCTTATGCCGTGCCGTGCGGAACTTGCATCGGATGCCGCACGAACCGGTACGCTGGTCCTGTTCCTGTGTGCATGCATCGAACGGCATCATTTGTGGATTGAAATGTCTTGTTGGTGTAATGGACCAAGGGGCGATTGGTACGGATGCTGTCTCAGTGAACGTGGCCATCGTTCGACCTTCGTAAAACATGAGAAATGTCGAGAATCTGTTGCCTAGGTGTTTGCACTTTCTCAAACATTACGTTTATGGTGCGGAAGCGTTTTGTTGCGCTTCCACCTCGGGGACAACGGAACCAAACACGGTACGGTCCAGTCCGGTCCCTGGGGTCTCTGTTTATATGTTTCTCAATCTGGTGGCCACATCGCACGGCTCCCATCGAATGGTATGATTTTCAAATTATCACATTGTTTGCCGGTAAATATACTGTAATTAAACTGGCAAAATGGTTTGAGCCATTCATTTTAATATTAGCATCCCCCTCGGGCATCCCTCCGACCACCGATGGACGCTCGGTATTCGAAGGGACAAAAGCGAACACGATGCACAGGTGCCACCGTGTTGGTTGCAACGATGTCTATTAAACCGGAGGGTGTTCAGGCATGACCGTGGTGTGTAAGCCACGGTGCACGCTTGCCCGTGCTGACCATCGGTGACACACCGACCGGTGGTTCAATTTATTTCCGTTTCCACTCCGTCGACGGTGCCCGCATTTCCCCTTTCCGAGGTGTGAGAGAGCTGCGAGGTATGTGTGTTATCGGTGATGATTCGCGTGCTATAAATCTAATTCTAATTTAGCTTCGATCTAAATTATAATACCTGGAGGCCATCCTGGAGCACGGTGCACGGCCAACACGGTGTTTGAATCATTACAGATGAGCGACCATGGTACGGGCGTAGGTGTGGTCGCCGCTAGTGCTATCCGGAATTGATTAAATGCGTTGAGTAACGCGAATGCATTGCTGCTGCTGCTACTTTCGCACGCATCAAAAGCTCGGAATTCGCTCTCGACTGCTTCCTAGTATCGGTGTTCGCATTCGTATTAAACATAGTAACGTGTTGTCTATGGCAACTCACCGGACACATGCCAATTAGCACTATCCTTCAGGAGAAATTCGTATGTTGCATTGATATGTGTAATTTTACATCCAGTTTAATTATGAACTTAATGTCTATTTTGCATTACAATCGCATCTCAACACTTGCTTTGAGCAATGGATTTCTAAAGAATTGTGCTAGAGAAAACCACGATTAATATTGTGAAATGGACATCAATAAAAATAAATCAAATTACCACAATTATTAGTATGTGAAAGTACATGAGCAACAATTCCAATTAAGTTTCTATCAAACAAGCACTAAGTTCAGAGCAGCATTTCTCCATTTCAAATAACTAACTCACCAAAACAAAAACCTATTTCTGTTCATAGTTTTACAAACTTTCAAGCAAGGATAAATGCATAGATTATAGGAGAATGCTTTATCTCGTACAACCATTTTGACACAAAACATACGGCTCGTCCGTCCTTATATATGTTAAAAATTTTTTAAAAAAAACTATTTTGACACAGAATTTGTCGCTTGTTCGTGTTAACATAACGTTTAGTCACATGAATAGAGTCTTAGCTTATCTAGAATTAGATTAGCCGCTCGTCTTATTAGCGCAGCGTCTAGTTTTCATTTTATTTATTGCACATCCTATTGTTGTATGGGAGCTCTGGATTTGGTGAAAGTTTAATGAATAATATTAAGTGCAATCGAGTGGAAAGTTATATCTAGAGAAATCCAATTATTTCTGGTTCTGCAAAATGTGTTAACATCCGTTCATCATACTCCCTTATACTCAAACTCAAACAAAGTACATCAACGGCACGGAACGTCAAACCCTATTCACTGCGCTGCTTTCTACTGCATTACTCACAGTAAAGCCGCACAGTGGCGACCAAGACAAGCTCAAAGAAAAAGAGTTTAAGAGGATGAGGAGAGGGCAATCTGGCCAATCTTTGCCACTGATGTTGGCCTTCCATTACCGTTAATGTAATGCCCCCCGTCCCCCGCTGTGAAGGAAGGGCCTTTCGAGCGGTGCCACGCATCCGCTAACTTATTTTGCCAATCATAAAAAGTTAGAACCGCTCACCGATGCGCCGTAAATCCATTGTTCACAGCTGCACTCGAACGCGAAAGGAAAATTATGTCCCATTAGCCTGCCGGTGGGAAAAGCGTGCCTGCCACCCTACTGAGTGCCCCCCCCCCCTTTCCCCTTTCCCGTTCATTGTGCAGTCACTGTGCGTGCCAAACTTGCTCGGCCTGCATGCCAGCGAAAGCACCAAACGCAACTTTTCTTCCAATCAAGTTCAGCACGAAATGCTTCTGGCCAACGATGGCCGATTCCCGCGACCCCTTCACCGACGACAGCCCTTCCGTCAGCCCTCACCCGTTCGCTCGGGCGACACAAAGTACGGAGGCCAGAGCTAAATCTGGCGCCAGATAAATCAACACTTCCTGGCCCTGCACCCTGGCGCTTGACTGGATTGGTATTCCGGTCGGATTTTTGGTAGTAAAGTGAAAATTAAATTAATCTCGACCCGGCTCCCTGCGCCACTACGCTGACGCTGATACACACTCTGCCCGTACACAAGGAGCACAGTCATGGGAGTGCGTCTGCCAACAATCGGCATCGCACTCCGGATCGTCCGGAACCGTTTAAGTTAATTATCACTTTCGGGCGCCGGAAACGCAACCCTTCCAACCCTTCCCTGGTACATGCATACATGTCACCGGTGGCCATCACGGAATTAAGACAAAAAAGCTAAGTGCCCACTCGGTGTGCGGATCGGAGAGCGCTGGAGGCTTGCCTGGTGGTGGAGAATTTGGATTCGCGCCACAAAAGTTTACATTCAATTTGCCCGGAAGTGGAACAACCCTCCCCAACCCAGGGCTGCAGGAAGGGAAGCGGTTGGGAGTGATCACTTTATGCCGCTGAAAGCGACCTCTTGAGCGCCGTGAACCGGTTCATCGTTACACTTTTTGGATGACTTTTGTTTGTCATTTCTAGAGGCTTCCCCAGGCCACGGCCGTCGGTTGGTGCTGGTGCTCGGCAAATGGATGCTAATTGCCGGTAATCGGGCACCCTCCAAAGTGGGACAAAAAGGCTCAGAGGGAGAGATCCTTTGAGACCTCCGGAACGGGTTAATTAGGGTTCAGCTGTCCTGCGTGGGATGGACCGAGAGGCCATTTTTATCGAAACGTCACGAACGCAAGTGACCCCAGGGCCTTGTTTTCGTAAAATAAAGGATAATCGCCCCCTGCAATTGACCTCTCGACCTCTCGGGGGGGGGGGGGGCCCAGGGAGGGACCGATGAGTAGCAGATGATCCGGTGGTGCCTTTCTTCGCCAAAACAATAGTTGCCAGGTATATGAATGGCGGCCGGGCTTCCGTCGCACAACACTAATTAGAGCCGCAGAGGACGACGAAAGCAATTTCTCGGACCCGGTAATCTCGTCTCACGTGACTCACCGCCGTCTGCACAGTCTGCCGTCGCACAGAGGGGCATTTTGTATTTTTGAAAAACATCCCAACGTCACGGTGAGGAATGGAAGGAAGAGAGCGAGGGCAGAAGAAGAGGAGGAAGCGTTTAAGAGATCTGAATGCCGAGGCCGTGAAAGGATGGAAAACTATTTATATCGCTCGGTTTTTGTTTGCTGCAAGCCAACATCCGCTGCCGCTCCGATGCTGCCGACCATTTGCTGCTGCCGTGCTGCTTTCCAGAATACCCCAGACACCGGATGTCCCGGAAAGCACCGAAGCCGGATTTAACGAGAATCAAAACGAAATCTGAAGCCAACGAGATGCCATCGTGGCTGGTTGGCTGGCTGACTGGCTGGCTGGAAAGCCGAAAGCAAAAATATGGGGAAAAAAGTGGAGTCCGCTTGGGTTGAGTTCCGGTAAAGGAACGTTTCTCAAACTCAACCGTCACACCCACATACACGGTCGCGTTCAACCTGCTGCTCTGTAAAGAAATAATGAACTATTTCTCCCGGACTGACATCTCTCCCGATTCTCTCATCACCGTCACGACTTCAGGTCTCATGTTACCACCGTGGCGTACGTGGCACGCTGCCGTGGTCGCTTATAGTCCGTGGAAACCCGTGATGAAATTCACGGTCCTTTCCCCGTCACCACCCGGGCAGCAGATTGAAGGTGTAAAGCGATTCGCTTAATGCTGAATCGGAACCGAGAGCCAACCAGCAGCGGAACCGCTGGCGCTGTCATCACACAATCAAGCTGCGTTGGAAGAAAAAGGACATCCAGCAGCTGGCACTGGTCGCGCGCGGTCCTGGAAGCACTTTGACGTGAAATGATCCTAACGCTTGCGGCTCGCACCCGTGCCCGGTTGGTTGGTTCAACTGGAAAATTGAGTTTTCAATGGGACCAACTTCTCGGCGTTTTTTTTTCCTTTGTTTTTTTTTCTTTTTTTCTGTTGGTGACCAACAAACGGCGATCCGTTTCGTGCAGCATTAAAGAGAGACGTGGTCGCGGATACCGTTGCCGGTTGGGTAAATCTCGACTGAAATTCCGCTCGCGAACTGCGCGACGACTGGAAGTCAAAACACCGCAGAGCCATCTCGCCGATGAGATGAGCTTCCGGAAAAAACTCCGGTGTCTTCCCAACCAACTCAAGGGTGGCCTAGGCTAGCCGTACTGTGATGGTGACCTCCCGCTTAGGTCCTTTGTTTGTTTCGAACTTCACTCAAATCGTGGAGCTCTGCGGAGGTTCTGTGCTTGCGATTCCGTTTCCGTGTCCTTCAAAGCTTTTATGTGTATCTAGAGCGGACTAGCGCGGACGTTAAACTTCTCTACTATTAGTGCATCATCCGGATACTGCCTGATGCAGCGTCGTATCACTATCATCGAAGTCGAGTGGTCTGGTTGTTTGAGGGACACAGACAGAACGGTCTTCATGCTGTGGTACACCTCGAGCGATGGACGAGAGCTTTTCGATCAAATTTCACTTCCCTTCCATTTCAATGACGATTTCTTTTCCGGCGGGAAATACATTCCGTACGTTGACGATTCGGACATCGTTAGCGGATAGAGGATGATAGATTAGTGTCCGTGGCTTGTCATGCGTTTTTCCATCATGCCGGCATCAAATGGTGCATCCAGGGACACCACAATAACGCAGATCGTCCGTGCTCCGTGGCGTCAGGAACTTTCCGGGCAGGTAAATCTCGAAGCGATCGACATTATTTATTGTGCGACCGGCAACTTTTGCCAGTCAGAACTTTGTGACCATTAGTCGCGGTAGCAATGATATTACCCCTTTTTAATGGCTTCCGAGAGGCGGAGGAAGCCAACCGGGAAGTTGGTTCATAAATTGACCGTTGACGGCCGAGTGGAAATGAATTCGGTAGACATTGGCACTCTCTACCACGACATGACGGTGGCCATGTTTCAACTAGTTTAACCGCCAACGGTTCCACACTGTTGCACCTTCTTCTTCGTATATGCGTAAAGGCGAACCGGAGAATACGCAAAAGGAAACTTCACATAATTCTCAGCATAAAGCACATCATAAACATCGTTTCAAATGGAAGCATTCGATTGTTTTATGCACCTGGTGCTCGGTTCTATTCGACCATCAAGCGAGCGGAAATTGAAGCGAACGAGCTAATTCCAGTTCCAGTTTTGTTTTCTCGCCTTTTTGGCAGCGAATGATTTAATGCACCGACACGATATAGCAATTATGTGAAATATGTTACCCATCCATCATAAAACAAGTAGCAACAGCACCAACAGCCTTTTTTCACCTTTTTTTTTTGCTATTTCCAGTAGCAGCACCAAGTGTAAAACTCTTAAACTAAATCACTCAACCAGACACACTTAGTTCATCATTTTTGACAGCAGTTAGATAGATAAGTTTATGCAAGGAGGGGATGCTTTTCCTCTTTTTGCATGTTTTTTTTCTTCTTTTTTTTCTTTTCCTCTCGAACAACACTTACACGCTGAGAGGTGCTCGTCGAGCGCTTCGCGCCGAAAGTCATAACTCATCCAGTGGTCCACGTGTCCGCCCAAGCTCCAGCATCGCTCTCACGTTGTATGCTGTAGGGAAATGTTAGTTTCCCTTCCATCAGCCCCACCGTTCTTATTCGCATGGCGCCACACTAGTGCCGGTTAGCGAAAAGGGAACGAAACAGGAAGAGAGAGAGAGCGAACAAGTAGAAAAGAGAGAGAGAAAGAGTATTTTCCATTTCATCCATTCCTTCGATAAGCGTCGACGTCGACCGTGACAAGAGACCATCGTTAGGAACGTCGTCCATTTGGCGTTCGGCGCTAAACGATTGCTCGTACGGACGGACCCCGTTTCCGGTGCTGCCCGCCATGCGATACATCCGAGAGTGATTTCACCAGCTCATCCCATCGGGTTTTTACAATGGCAGTGCTCTCGAGATCCATCCGGAAAAAGGGGCATTCGGGCCCGTGTGTCCGCCACTCGCTCACCGAAGGTTTGCTTTCGTTGAAACGTTGGATTTCATGAATGGCTAAGCGCCATTGCCCAACGGATCCCCATCACTCGAGCCCAAGAGCTACTCGAATGCGGTATTCATAAACAAAAACATCGCCATCACAAAGAGAGAGCACAAAGGGAACAAAGGGGGGCTCGGGTTGGGGCAAAGGTTGAACCGTTAAATATTGGCACAAGCCACCGAGACTCGGGGAAAAAGGGTCTGCCGCTGCCGCTACTTCCTGGTGGCTGTCTAGCGGCATTAGGCTGCTATCTATAAATTGCTCCAATCTGTATTCCTAGCATCTGTTCACACACTCGCGCGCACACTGCAGTCAAGAGTACGCGACGACACTCATCCCCGTCATTTGATTTCATATCTAAAGCCAAACACTGTAGAGGCCATTGATGCCGCCACATAAAACCATTTTGTCACCATTGACACCAGCGATTCAGCGATTGTGTAACCACACTTTTCGGGCCATTTTTCTGCTAGATTGAGCCGCTGGAAAGTGATTCGCCACCTAGTAATGACCTTCGTTGGCCAAGCTTCGGAAGACAATTTTACTCATCATTGCTTCTCGTGATGGGCTCGAGCCACGAGAAACCTTCATTTTAATCGAATGCAAACGATCTTATCCTTGAATAGGCGTGGCGAAGAGGAGCGGCGAAGTAACATCAAAGCGCCCGGAATCGCCAACGGAAAGTGACATTTTCTTAAGGGTGAGCGAGTTTTAATAACGAACTTATTTTTCCACCCAATAATTAATTGGCCATCCATCATCTGATAGTAGGTCGGCGTTCTGTCGCCAGCTGCCAGCTGCCAGAGGTTTCGACTGTTTGAACAATCCCCCAGGCCAAGGGTGTCTTCTTTGGCAAAGCGAGAGCTATTCAAGTGTTGGTGGCCTTTGATCGCAAAGTGATTGGTTTAATGTTTACCCTCTTTATGTGACCTTGACTTGCTGGTGTTTACCAGTGAAGCCAAAGATCATTTCAAGGACATAAAATGGGGAACCGAGAGTTTTTTTTGTTTGCTTTTTACCAAGAACCTTTCGCACTAGTTTGTCTATCAGCTTGAGTATTAAAGTGTACCTCGTTCACAGCATAGCTTATGCGACTTAATAATCTTTGCTCATTGCATAACTGCTATTGCTATTGAATACCATACAACAAAATAGAATAGCCCTCAACACAAGCCAATAGTTTGATGTGACGTGAACCTCAAAGAATCAAAGAAAACGGTAAACGGAAAGGACGATTACATGATACGGAATCTTCTTCTGTTCCGAAATTCGTCGTACCTAACATATTTCATATTAGGTCTAACCAATTTATTAGCGAGCGAACCACAAACGACGGCAAAAACGAATGAAAAAGGGGGAAAAAACATCTCAATTCTATTAGAGCTATTGGAAAAACTTATTCTCTCTCTCTCTCTGTCTCTCTGTCTCTCTTTCTCTTGTCGAATTCCATTCAGCACACAGATTTTTTATTCCCATTCACGATCGGAGGCAGATGTATCTCCGATACATGCTATTGCCATCGAGTGTTTCGCGGAAAGCGGCAACCAGAACACGACAACGATGATGACAGCGGAAACGGAAAGAACCCAAAAGCAAAGTCCCCGGGGGGGGGGGGGGGGAACACAAGGGTTGGAATGGAAAAATTCAATCCCATTAAATCACCCGCTTATTCCATCGATCAGCACCATTCATTGGGGAGTGCTGGTTGGTCGATGGCACATCGTAATGCTGCACCCATTCATGGCGCACACAAGGGCGCTTAGCAGCAGTCCTTACAACTATAACGCACGATCGCAGTGACGCTGGTGCGGCTCCCACGTTGATTATGAAAAATGTTTCTCTTTCCGTTCCGGGTGCATTTCCACCCACTGCAGCACTCCGTGGCATTACCGGGCCAGCACTGTGTGCAACGCTTTTGCGGAAGCCCCGTGAGCCACTAACGACAGTAAGCAAATCACGGTGCAGCGCAAACCAATAAAATAAATTACACGTTGTGGAATTGAAAAACTTTCTCCGAACCACGAACCACAATCCCTGGGAGGATTGGCCCGATCGGGCCGATAGTGTGTGGTTCCACTTCATGGAAAACGGGGTCGGCCACTTCTTTCCGTGGCTCGATCAATGGTTGCTACATCGTCGAACACATCGGTCCGCGGTGATGTGATGGACCAACAAGTTTTAGAGCTCAACCTTGCAAATACGAAATGAAGGGACGAAGGAAAGGGCGGGTGTGAGCGGGTGAAGAGAAACATTTCGCACAATAAATCATACCAAAAGCGTGGCCACACTGCACCGTGCACCTTTCGCATCGAGCACCTGATGGACGGGCTGCTCCTTGCGGTCGGTTCCCGTTTGTACTGACACTCGGATAAAGGGAGTCGCCTAGTTAGTGGTAGCGCGCTGGTACGGCGCTCGGGGAGTAATATTTTTTGGCAAACCCCGTTTGGTTCCGGGATTTTCTTTTTACCAATCACTGCCCTCGATGGAGCAAAAAAAACCCCGCTCGAACTCTGCCGTAACTCTGATTGCCGTTCCAGGAAGCGTATACGAGGTCGAACAGAGCGCAGATTGTAGTTTGTGGTTGAAACGGAACACATACACGTGCCTTGGCCAGGTGTGCAACCGGGACCGGGGAAGGCCCGGGAAGAGAGTGTGGTGTTGGTGTAACTTTGCAAACCATTGCTATCCTGGCCCTGGCAACCCTAGCAGCGAATTTGAAGTGCTAGAAAAATCCAATATGTACACTCGTAACATCGATAAATAGCTCGAGGAAAATTCGGGGGCGGTGAAACGACGACGGAAGGACGGAACTCGTCCATTCGTTCGTTCACTGGCTCGCTGGCAACGACAGCACGAGCGGAAATGTGGTAAAGTTTCCCATTTCCCTTCCCCACCAACCGAAAACTAGACGATGTGTTGACGACGATGTCGTAACCAACCGGTGCTCCACCGGTGGTCCGTGTGCCAGTTAATGTTTATATCGTCCTGCACGGTTTAGTTCCCGCAATTATCAAGCGCCACCTCCAAGACCGGGGGTCTAGGCAACGTTTAAGCAACCAATAAACTGCTGTCAATAGGTGTGCAATCTTTACAAAAATCAAGTGGAACCTTCGCTCCCTTCATTGCACCCTTTGGCCGCCTAACCACAAGGCATCGGCATGAGCACCTTCGATCTTAGCAACGGAGCCCCACTAGCAGCAGCAAGTGCTTAGCACCAGACGGGCAGTGGCAATAAAAAGTCGTGAAAACTAAAGCCAGAGCTCCAAATTCCCTGCTGCTCCCTCTCTCTCTCTCTCTCTTTCGCCGTTCAGAACCATTCTCGTCTCGGGTAAAGAAGGATCAAAAGTTCGACACACATTCCCGAAACCCAATGGCCGTAGGGTTGATTGCAATGGACGGCCGGATCGCTTTGCAGACCGAGCAGCAGCAGCGGACTCTCCTCGATGCACCTCCGATGTGAACCCACGGTGCTTCGCTCGGAAACCGAATGGAAAAAGTTTTAATTAATGTTGGGACGTCCCACTACGGTTGCCACGGTGGCTCTCGCAAAGGCAATGGAGAGCTGTCGTCCAGCATTCCGTAGGTGTGCAATTTAAGACTCGTTTCATACACGGGCACGGAGAACACGACGGAGTGGAGAGAAAGCCGGCTAAAGCGGATTGCGCATATATGAGGAAAAGGTTGCGGTCAATTTGGAGTTGCAGAGACTGTGTCTGTGTATGCGGTTTGTTGGAAACCGTAAAGGAAGGTAGAAGGATTAATGCCGCTGTTGCAACGATGAATGAGCGTCGAGAGAAACAAACAGTGTCTGAAACGATGCAAGCGAAGCTCAACGGAAAACTATTTATGAAAAGGGGGTTTAGAATGACGGTAACTTTTGGTTACTTGTTGTGCTTCACAATTTTTGTTGAGGATGTTCCTGTTATTATTATTATTATTATTATTATTATTATGAGCTTTAAATATCGGTTAAATGACCCGACGTATTGCAGAAATGAGTACGGGATTACCATTCCAAGAAATAACTGCCATTCACGCACTCGTTCACCTTGGTTTATGTGTTTACCATATTTCATTTTATCCTCGTTCAGCAAAAAAATCATACAGAATAGTTATACCATTTCTTTAAAACCACCTATTTTAGTTATTTTAGTTAATCCTTATAAAATATCACATTTATGAGATGCTTTAAGAATGCTTTCTGAATCAATGGTTTTTAGATATTGGGTTTAGAAATACAGGGTGCGCCATCAGGTGGTCCCCAATTTTAAAGTTGAATAACTCTGTTATTTTTCAGCCGATTTGGACAAATAGGCCAGTTTCTGAAACTTCAGTCATGCCATTTTAGTAATGCATTACTTCACGTAAAAAGAGCGGACTAATATTGTCACACTTTATATTCAAAATAATCGATCACTTGTGAGACCTGCGGTCCCTGGTGCAATGGATGGTGAATCCTCGTTCACCGCATATGACGGCGCTGGCTTTTTTCTGTGGTTCTATTTAAAAAATAAGGTTTATGCCAACAAACCGAAGACTACGAAATAAATTAGAGCAAATATTGGAGCTGAAATTGCCAAAATAACTCCCGAAATGTTGTTAAATACAATGCAAATGCCCGAAAAAGGGACGCTTTTTGTATGTGGAACGAAGGCGGTCATCTGATCGATATTATATTTTTTTTTTAACATATATGAGGACGGACGAGCCGTATGTTTGGTATTATATTTTAACCTAAATAAAACTGGTTTATTATTTAAAATCGGCAGAAAAATGACAGAGTTATTTAACTTTAAAATAGTGGACCTGATGGTGCACCCTGTAGATCTGCGATAGTCTATTTCTTCGAGAATATTATTATAACAATCAATACAGTGTTCTCAAATTATATTTGATCTCTTTGCTATTAAAATTTCAATAACAGCATATGTAACTGAAGAATAACAATTTTTGTATGCTAGAAAATGCCTGATGAGTAAAGTTGTATACACTTACACTTTGTATTATTGAACCGTTGAAATTATATTCCAAAAGCACTGCACAAAATGCCATTCCATGATAGATTATGAGAATAATTAAAATTAAGAAGGAAATGAACTGTCTTATCACATTATGTGAAAGCAAACGGAGCGCTCACCAAAACAAGAACAAGGGGGGGAAAACCCATTGGTACTAATTATTTATCAGCGAAAGAAAAGGAAAGAAAAGAAAAGTCAAGCTGTATTGTGCCTACGAACACGGCAACAGCGGATAGCTGACATTTAATTACTGCAGCATAATGTATAACCGCCCCCTTTATTAATGCTTCCTCACAAAAGCGACCACTTCGGAAGTGCTCGGGATTTTATTTTTTCCTGCGCCTACAAAGACCAGAGTGTCCATATTCGACGGGCGGGGGCTCCACTAAGTGACGGCGCAAGCAACAGGAAGTCGCTCGAAAAGGAAATTCGACTTCTCGTCTTTTGTGGTGCCTTTCGTGGCGCGGAACTCGCCGCCATACAAAACTTGTTTCTTTCACCGTCTTTCGGTTTTGGTCTCATTTTTTTCCTTACTCTCTCTCTCTCTGACACGGGAGGTCAGAGTTTGTTAAGGGTGTTTCAATTTTCCCAACATTTCGCATGGAACCACGGCGTGAGTAATCCCTCCCCACCATTGCCACATTATACAATAAATTTGAATCTTGCACTCCAGCTGACAAACTGTGACGACGTGCAGTGTTGTGTTTTCACTCGCAGCGCCCTCACTTGGGATCATCATTGTGTCCAACAGCCACCCACACCCTCGATCCCCTACTGGTTGTGACCGAAACGAGAGGAAACGAAAAAGAAGAACAAAACGATTCCAATTCCGGAGCTCGAGCTCACGAGCGAGACGTTTAAAATGTGATTATCGTCTTCATTTTATTTCCTGTCACTTTCTTCGTCGGTCGCCCGGTCGTTCGCTCGGACACCGGTGGTGACGCTATGATGGGCAGTCCACGCCTATCCTTGCCATGTGGATCGCTTCGTTGCGTATCGTTTCAATCGTCGTCTGCTGACGAAAGCCATCGGCGGCTTCCGGTGCTGCCGACGGATGAGGACGATTTTTGCGATTCGCGAGGCACGGTCACGAAGGGAAATATAATGAATCCAACTGAGTCTACGCTCGGTGGGGCTCACGGCTACATTAATGATATTTTCCGCCACATCCGGAAAATTCATTCCACAAATCGTCACCTCGATGCGGCCGGTACGACGCCAAAGACGGCATCAAACAGCTTTGCGTGACAATTGTTCTAACAAGCATCCGCACGAAATGGTTATCGGTGGCACTCGCAAGTGTGATGTCATTCGCTTTCATTACATGAGATGGAGGCGCCTAGTGTTTCATTTTTTCCTCCCCAATTTTTTTTCCTTCCCGACTTGAGTCATCATCATGATATTACAACTGCAATCCTCACCAATGCTCGCGTAGTTCAATCACAGAAAGTCAATTGTCTGAGTGCCATGGAACCGACCGATCATTCCATCACGCTAGTTCCCGACATCCTTATCGAGGTCAAAACATAGCAAATTAAATGGTTTATTACTGTGAATAAACCCCCCCCCCCCCCGGCCGGAAATGTCCTTCTTAATCAGTGAAGTGTGAAGTAGGCCCACTGTGCCACACTTCCGGTTATGGCCGCGAACTATCCTCTTCTCATCATTTTCGGCAATAAAAGGTGATGAACCTCTTCCTCTGTGTGCCCAGAGGACAGACCCACAAATCAGACAAAAAAAAGGGGAAATACTGACACAAAAACAAATGAATGGCGGAACTGAAGCACCAATACCAATTAGTAGTGTGGTGGGCTGCGCTCGGTGCTCTATCGCCGGTTCCGTTGGCACCATAAAAGCGAAAGTTGAATGCCGTCGTGTTCCAAAGTGACACCAAACAGCTGTATCATAAATGAAGTTAAAGTGGGACTTTATTACACCGTACACATCGTCTGACTGTCGAGTGCTGCTGCTGCTGCTGCTTCGAGGCTCGCAGTAAGGCAATTGCACCAATGGCATCTCAGGCAATCTGCGCCTCGTGACACATGTTCCTTCCTGCTCTTAGCTCGCTTGTTTGTACGCTTCCGAGCTTTGCAATCCTTTTCTTTTGCCTTTCGGAGGGATGACTAGCATTGGCGAGCCTAGTGGTAGAAATGGAATCACGGAACAGGACCGAAGGCACGATGACCAACTCAGGTTCCCCGCGAACTCCGTATCTCAGTACCGGCGTGACTCATCAGCTTCAGCGTTGCCAACCGTTGCGCTCGGTGATCATAAATATTTTATGCTGCAGAACATAAATCCCCATCCTGCCCTCCTCTGACGTCGGCCCATTTCGTCCGCCGTTGTGTCGGAGTGTTGGCGAGATTTCTCGCTCGCGATGTTCCAATAAGACGCTTAATGTAGTTTTGTGGTGCGGCGCATTGCAGCATCTCGCGACAACCGGTCCGTCCGAACGGTACCGGCTGCTGGGGCGCATTCCGCGAACCGATTTGCCAGCGCCCGCCAGCCACCAGAAACGCCGAAATTGAAATATCGTGAATAGTAAAAATCTGTTTTTATGAAGACGTAAAACCGATGTTCGATTGTACGTGACACACGCACTGGGTAACAGCCCGGGTGAAGTATGGTTTGCTGTACGACCCCCGCAAACCAATCGAATCATTTGCCATAATCCGTGCCGGGGTGAGTGTTGTATATGTTCCCGGAGTTGTGTAAGTGAAGTGAATGAAGCTTCCATAAAGACACACTCCGTTAACATACGCTCCGTGAGAGGCATAAATCCGAAAAATAATATGCATACCACACATATTATCTCTCGGATTTATGCCTCTCGCGGAGCTTATGTCAACGGAGTGTATCTTTATGGACGCTTCAAACCACTATTGTTGTGTAGTTGTTGTGCAAAACAATAGGGCTCAACCGGGATTTGAACCCGGGACCTCTCGCACCCAAAGCGAGAATCATACCCCTAGACCATTGAGCCGACAGAAACAATAGAAAAGACGTGATTTCAACGCTTGGCAGAGCCCTCAATTTCGTTCGATTTAGCGTCGTTATGATATCGTCTTTAAATATTGCGTATCATATTTCTACAATACTACAATACAAACCATCAATGGAAATACATTTTCCCTTTTTTGTCATTTTTTATTCTGTACTACGTGCACCGAACCGATGAAACTAAGCGATTGAATTTAAAGATAGTACTGCTGGTTGGCTGTTTTGGCTGGTTTGCATTGAACAGCAGAAAAGATACAATAATTGTACTACGTACGGCGAAAATTTTTCCTTTTCCTCATGCAATGTCGATGAGCGATACGAGAAGCATGGATGAAGGATCATCCGGAGTCTATCGTCAATGCGTAGTAGTAAGTCATCGAAAAAGTAGAAACTTCAATTTGGGTGCAAATAATCACGAAACCCTTCTACGGAGAGCAATGCGTTTGGGTGCCTTCTCAATTGATTGAATGTCTTGTCTGTTGTTGTTTCATTTCTCAATCTCGCACAGGTCGGTACGGAACCCACGATTCTTCATCCGACGCCTGACAATCTTCATTGGGCCTCCAGGGATCTAACCATACAGGTATGTAGCCTTTCTGCCATTCTGTTAAGCATCCGAACTGATGTAAACTTTGTCCTTTTTTTGTCTCGCTAGCTACTGCCCTCGCACTACACCACCGGGCAGCTGATACTGCGGTGTTTGGCAGAGGTCGGTACCATCTACTCGGAGGTTTCCCAAGCACCGCTAGAATCGAGCCGCAAGGAACCAATACCGGAGCGAGGTAAGTGGGGAGTTGTGTTTTTAATGTAATAATTAGGATATTTGACAAGCTCCTGTTGCCCTGTTACTGTGATATCGACGAACCGCCATCGTGAGAAGGTTGAGCACCGGGGTGACAAAGGTGCCAACATGTTTGATAATTGAATTGTTTCATTAATCACCGATGCTATCAATAGCTCCGGTCGGTCAGGGCACCATGCACCATGCATCACCAACATCCGGGCATCCCGGGGTCCCGGACCCTGGCGCTCATTTGGGAACATCGACGAAACACAAACAATCGGTGGCGCCCCGGCTGTGGCGTCGGCAGGTCTGGCAGATCAAACTGTCAACAATCGAAATGATAATCAACTGGCGAGCGTAATGAATTATGCAGCTGCATTAGTCGCCACGTACGTGTTTAGTGATGCAGAAACAGTACCGGCACCATTTCGCCGATACGCATCATCCCCGAAACCGTGCATCTTCCCTGTGATTGAAGGCAATTGGTGCATGATGGAGCTAATTGTCAAGTACGGTGGCCGGGTTGAGCAAATAATCAATTAAAAATGGTGTTTTGCGTGATGAAAGCAGACAGAATGGACAGACGGTTCACAGTTCGTCAGCTATCTAACAGTAGGAAATATGTTGCATTCAAGTAACAATAACCAATTTTATAACTTCTTCTGAATTTAAGAGATAATTTAACTATCCGTAAATTGTTCAACAAATTTGCTCTCAAACACTTGGAAGAAAAGTTCATTTATTATTCAGTTCTGCACCAAATATCTCCGTTGTGACCCCGTTTGAAAAAGTTTAATAATATTCAAATAAGCTATGAACCTTTTTCTTCCACGACTAAATTTATTACCAACACGCTTTTGTTGCTACAAATTGTGTGGTTATCGATTGTCACTTTTTCGGCGTACGTTAGGTCCTTGAATATCCTGCCACCAAAATATTCTGAAAACTCCGTCCATCCATTGCCCATGGAATTTATTCACCGTTTATATTGAATCCCCTTCATTTCTTATGCAAATCTCTCTGACACTCACTCATTAAAATCCTTTCAATTACCTGACTAAACATCGATAAGACACCAGGTTAAAAATTAGAATTAATAACACGGATTGTTAAAAACTCTCTCTCTCTCACGAATCACTTAACCAACAATCGAACGCTGACTCCCTATTCGCCAATCGATTCCATCTGTAATCGGCAACATAAACAAGATTATCTCTCTCTCTCTCTCTCTCTCTCTCTCTCTCTCTCTCTCTCTTTCTCTCGTGTTATCCTCTTTTGAGATGGAAGCACGGTGATCGGATCCCCTGGCGAGACAAAACAGCTAATCTGTTATCATAGTTGCTACGACAACATCCGGAGCAGAAGTTGAAGCACTGTTGGTGAAGGGCGGTGAAAAACACTCAACCCAAACACCCTAAACACTGTTGATGATGTTGATGACGATGATGATCGGTCTTGTCGGTCACAATTCGGTGACAAAGTTGGCCCACAACCGAGGCATCATCACCAACCGACGCGTCTTCTGTTCGGTCCCGTCGCCAGGTCTCCGGCCAATCGTTCGGTCCGGTTGCCTTTCGCAACTCCTTCCATCCGAAACCTCTTTCCCCCCTCGCCACCCTCGTGAATTTAGGGACCAGGGAAATCGTGCATCGTCCCTTGGTTGGGGTAGGACCGAAAGTTTATTTATTGCAAAACTTCCAACACTGCAAAACCGTGTCATTCGGTTGGAAAATATGCTTACCGTTGGCCACTGACAGCGGGAAAGTGTGGGAGGGTCACATTCACATTCATCCACTTCCAGGAGGCTGCTGCTTCTCCTCGTTGTTCTTCTTCTTCTTCTTCGGGTCCCGGAAGGTTTTTTATTACACACTGTTTTTTGCCGCATCATTTTACATTTCCATCTATCCGACGCATTCCCTCTTGCTGCTGCTGTTGCTGCTGCTGCAGACCATTTTGCTGTTGACCGATCGGTCGTAACCGTGTGGCCGATGGTGGCGTGTTTTTACAGTTTGTCATGTTGCTTCCCAGTTTCCGGTCCTTCGCCTTGCTGATAAACTATCTACAGCGTTTGCACTGAGGAGCGATGTCGAGAGAGAGGGAGAGAAATAGACAGAGAGAACATACTCGGACTCTGGGATGATGTAAAAGTTCACCTGAGCTAAGCCCCCTATAATAGGACAACTTCTGTCGACCTGGCGCTACACAGCAGTCCACCGCCATTCTGTGGTGCACCGTGGTGGCGATTTGCGAGAGCTCGAACAGTCAGGTCAGGAACGAGGAAGAGACAGAGAACAGTGTTTGCGGTGCGACTGAATGCTCTTCAGGTGCTCCAAACGAAAAGCATCCATTTGAAGCGCACGGATCTCTGCCTCGTTTTTTTTTGTGAATCACTGACCCACTCTGCGATGTACCGTGTCCCCTGTCTCTGTTTGTGGGTGGAGGATGGTTTATATGTTGCCTTCGGCACACAATCATTCTCTCTCTCTCTCTCTCTCTCTCTCTCTCCATCGCTTGAAACCTTTTATTCAGCTTTTCCGCTCTCCGCGACTTAGGAAGAGAAACCAAAAAACAAAAAAATTAAAAACCCACCACCCACCCGTTCTCCACCCCACGAAAAGCCCTGTGCCACCGTTAAACGCCCCAAGGGAACTGGGACATGAAATTTCCATCACCAGCGGACCGACCGGCGACCGGTCAAGCGTCAGTGATGGGCGCGGAGAAGCTGAAAGGATCTAATGATGACATTGAATGGCCGGCTGTAGTGGCCCCCAAAACCAAAAAAAACCAGTCGCACCACCCTCGCTGGAAGGAGCGGTCATAAAAAAGCCGCCGGGAAAGGGCCCACCACCTTCCCCCTCGACCTCCTCGTCGACTAACAGAGTTGTTTTGAGAGTGAGCGACTGCTGCTGCTGCCGCTTTTTGCCAAAGGGGACGCACTTGAAACAAACATAAAACATAGAAACGATACCGCCAAGAGGAAATAAAAAGAAAGCTACCTTCGCAAGAATATGCTCCACCCCGTCCAACCGTTCAACAGCGAGGAAAATTGTCTTGAACCAACCTTTGGCTCCATCCGTGGACCGTGGTGTACCTTTTCGGTCGCCTGGGACACTCGGTTTGCTCTTTCTTTTTTCTTTATTTTCGGTAGTTAGCCTCCATCACATCCCTCCAACCGACAAATACACTCAAACTCCTCTACAGTCTTTGGCCGTGGGCCGTGGGATTGCTAGCTAGCTGATCCTCTCATTTGAATGGCCTCCGGGAAAAGGGTCACTCTCATGATTGAGGCCAACCAGAGCAGGTGGGTGGTGTGGGAGAGGGGTTGGTGAGGTTGAAAGTGAAATTAAGGAGACTTGAAACGGACCGCGAACCACGAGACACAAGGCAGAACGAACGCGAACGAACAAACGAACGAACCGCTTTGCACTGTGCCAGGGGATCGCTAAGGTGTTCTCCGGACACTCATCGCCCGGACCCGGACCCGGCCCAGGACACCCGGTAAACGGTTGTCAAAAGTTACCAGAAGATCTGAGTTAAGGAAGCAGGAAAGATTAGATGCAAATAAATGGTTGCAAGTGGCACATTATTACTGTTTTTCGGAGGGGGCTGGTTTCGTTTCGTTCTCCTGAACGAAGGGCCTTTAAATGCCATCACATCCAAAGCGGAGCCCTCAAAATATTGGCGACATGCTCAGCTTCGTAGCTTCGTAACAAACAGCTGCTTGACGACCGTGGCAACTGGTGCCATGCCAAACCGGTGTCCAAGGTGAAAAGGCGAGGCGAAAGGAACTGTCCTTATCCGCTTAATCGAGACCTGATGGCTCGTCCGGATGCGAGAATGCTTATCCCTCAATGGAACCTACACCACAATTGGCCGATTAAAGCTACCACACTCAAGTGCCTTGTGCTCACCGCACGGGGGCTAGTTGGAGAAGAAGTCTTTAATTAAAAGCGAACGAACGAAGCAAATAAGCGAACGAGGCTCGAGAAGGCTCTCAGAAACAAATTAATCCGTTGCGTCGTTTGTGGGTGGTCTGTTCGCCGACTGCACCCAACACCACCCCCACCACTCCGGCCTGACACGCCCGGCCACGGCCACGCTTGACAGCTAATTTGAGCTGGCAAGACACCGAGCGTCCAGTGTGTCCGCTTGATCGAAAAGCGGAATGAAACGTAAACAACGGATCGACCGAGACCGACCACCGGAGGCGCACCATTAGTGCCGGGTTGGAATGGGGACTGTTGGGGATGTATTTTCCTCGCTCCGTTTTTCTTGTTCTTTTCTGTGTTCCGTTTTGTTCCTTGTATTTATTTATTTTCGTCCGATTTCCATTCGCCTCACACCAAAAGCAGCGGACTCACGGTAAATATGGTGAAGTGATGGTGACCACCGCTGGACGACCGCTGGAAGAACGACAAGAACAACGTCGTCGTGGTTGACGTGGTAGTGCGAACCAGGGGAAAATGGGGTCACATCAACTTCCCTGCTGGGTGCCACGTCCCGTACCATGGACTTGAGCTAGTCTTGACATACAAGACACCCGCCGGTACGGAGCAAATCGAGCATAACATCGACGCACAAGACCGGACATCACCGTCGCCCGACGGATGTCCATGCCCGATTCGCCGCATGGTCGCTTCGGTCGCTCCGGTGATGGTCAAATCGTGGTGTCGACCGATTTGTTGCCTCCTGGGTGAATCGAAACGATAACTACAAAGCAGAACATTCCGGTGAGCTAGGTGTGAAGATGCCGTTTGTGCGAAAAATTGATTGTATCACTGGGAAATGGAAAATTTATAAGGTCCCATCTTGAGGTAGAAAGAAACCCCCCCGGGGAAAAATGGGGTGAATAGGATTGCTGATGGAAATGTCATGAGCATAAAAAGGGAATGGTCACCAGCAGAGAGCTAAATCGCTACGCAATTTGACTACTACGGCGTTGAAGCGTTTGGAAGGTCGCACTTTGACTCCATTTTCGTTGATGCTTTAGAAGAATTTGCGTGAGATAGTGACATCACAGTGCGACCTTGGGCAGGTGTCATCCAAGTAAATTCAACTCACAGCAGTATCTGGTCCATCAACCTGCATAACAGCTGCTTTGCGATCTGTTAGTACCACACGGTTGCTGCACTTGTCAGCTGAGATAAAGGCTTTCGTTCCGTCGCATTTCACTTTCTACGTGAGTTCCGTTGGAAATGCTTTGTCGGATCCAAATGATGGTATTCCAAATAAACATAAACGAATGCTCTCGTTTGCAACCTGAAAGACAGACAGAAGATAGAAATTCTTGTGCAATAAACATTTGGAATTAAATAAAATCACTCATTTTGATTACGATTTCAATGACATTAAAGTGATACTAATAAACGTTTTACAGCTCTTTCTCATCTCACGGTCAGTTGAAGGTTCAAAAAGGGGCCCAAAAAGGGCACCAAGCGAGCACAAAAAAATAAAAATGAATCTTTTCATTTCATTGCCCAAATGAAAAGCCTTTACACTATTTTCCTCTTAGAGTACACTAGTACACTGTAGCGCAAAGTTGATTTTCTTCTATCCGCCTCTTTTTGTGCTTCCTTCATCCAGACAGCAGCGAAACGGTACAGACGAGCCCAAGCACATGCATCTAGAAAATGAAAAAAAAAATCCAAATTAGACAGTAACGCTCGTGTAACGCTATGCAAACCGATGAACGCGTTTCACATTCACGAAGCATACGCAGCACATTTCTCAGAAACTCCCGTTAAGAGCATTTCTGCAAAGCAAGCTGTGACTACAAATGTCAATGATGAGCTTTGACCTATGACTTATCGCCTGATAAATCAGGGCTCAAGTGGTCGCCAAAAAGCCTAGACGGTTACGCTAGGAACAGCCATCAGTTTCCCCTTACAGCACTGCGTGAATCGTATAGTACCGCGTTTCATGAGAATGGAGCTATTTGGACTGTTCCACGTAGAGATATACGAATAATCGGCACTGCGGTCTAATTTAGTAATGTAACAATTTAAAATACTAGAAATTACATCATAGCTAAAAACGGCCAGACGGTTTTTCGATTTCGACGACTTTGGATTACTGAGAAGTAATTTCTTCCTAATACTTAACTACATCTATTTAATCGAACAACTAAAACAAAATCCTGTTTCCCATTAAAAGTTCAAGTGAAACAATGTGGCTTATCATTCGCTTTAGCGTTAATAGGTATTCATTTTACTGTGCCTTATATGATGTTCAATGTTTCGTTCTCTAGCAAGCTTATTTCTTATTACAATGAAATTATGTTGAATCGTTTGTTGCAAATCTCTAATTATTTGCTTCAGAACCCGCAAAGTTGGAACAACATACCAGCAATATGTTTCATCCCACTATCTACACTGCCTTTTTTTCTGTGTACATCAATTCGCAATTGTCTCTATTGCCCAAGGAAGGCGTACTGCTCGTATTTAAAATTCTTTTCAGTTGAAAAGTTATTTTTATGAAGCACCTCTGTTGGAATACTCCTTAAACAATAGACAACCCAATTGAGCAACAATCTCCTTAAACTAATGCTCCGCATGCTTCAAATTGTACTCTGTTCCCTACTCTTTGCAGTAGCTGTAGCAAACCTAAACAACTTCAACAGATAATTACATTTCTAAAGCACCATCCTGTTAATTACCATTACAGTTCTCTCTCTCTCTACATCTCTCTCTCGATTCTTCTTTACCTCTTGGGACCTTTGGCTAACTGTTGTTACTGCGACAAAACTCTCGCCCCCAAAACACATGCCTTTGCCCCATGCCACAACACACTCGAACTCGAATACACCATGCGCATCAGAAAGACAAACTTTCGCCATCAAACGTTCTGCTTCGGTCACTTTCCGTTCCCACGCCAAGGTACAGGCGGGGGACCCATTTATGTAAAAAAAAAACACACAAAACACACACTTCTGCTCACCACAAGTTTCACATTCAAATCAACTACGAGCAACTTTGGGCCACCTCGGTGACCACTTGGGTAACAGTTTGCCTCCCGCGGTTGTGCAAATCGGTCTTGTTCGGTTACTTTTGTTTCCAAATCACTCCGATGCGACAGACAATGTTTCGCAATATTTGCTATCCCACGCTACTATCAACCTCATTCCTCGGCATCTTCACCGTTATCGAACCATCTTCGTCACACCGTCCGGTGGTGTCGCTCAAGTCCATTACGGAAAAGTAAACCCTAAGTCGAAGAGAGAGAGAGAGAGAGAGAGAGAGAGAGAGAAGCACAAAGAAAGCAACCAACTTCAGCCACACCGTGGTCCGCAGTGTCGCGGCGGTTGTTCCACGGCGTGAAACCACAAACAAACTGACTGTCATATGACGACGATGCTGCTCATCCTGGCGCCAAAATCACGAACAGAAAAAAAGGCAGACAGCAAGCGCACAGCACACAGAGCAAAAAAAAGAAAAGGAGAAGAGTCAAAAAGTCAGTGACAGTGTGTCTCGACAACCGGTGTGAGGTTCGCGCGAAAGTGCTCCTTGAATCGGAAGCCCAAGAAGCAAAGTTCGCAAAATTAATTTAAAGTTCAAATAGCTTACGTGCCGAAAGTTTGGGTAGCGCGATATAAATTTGATTAGGTCGCCCGGGAGATCGCCCACACTCAGCCACCTCCTCGCTGTCCGATCAGGCAGCAAGGCAGACAGTTCCTCTGGCCATTTGCCGCCAGCTCCACCATACGAAACGGTTTCCCGTGAACGGTTTCGTACGAGGGGGTTTTTTGTTTTTGCTTTCTTTTGTTTTTATTTAGCTTTCCAATGGTTTCGCTGTTCCGCCTTCCTGGGGCACTTCCGGCAGATAATGGGACACCCGGCGGAATGCTATTTCGGATACACACGCTTCCCGTCCATTTGTGCTTGCATGACACTTACGCCAAAGGGGGAGGGGGGGTCCGACACCGTTGTTGGTAACACCGAAACCGATTGACTGAGTAAATTGTTTTTTAGTCACTACCACAACCGCTGGCCCCTGGCCGGTTTCCGGACACGAAAGTGAGTCAACAACAATCACAAGCGACCAAACAGTGACAGAACAGACGGTCGGTCGTCCCTCAGACAAACAAACATGACAATGCGATCCTCGTCGTTGCGGTCGGTCGCTTCTAGAGGTGAAGCTGATGCTGGCCATACGCGATGGGCACACACTGGGCGCCGCCTGCCCGTATGTGTGCTCCGTGTCGGAAACCATCGGCGGTGCCATCGACACCATCGACAAATTTGTCCAAAAAGTTTTAAAATGGGTTCCAGTGCTCTAGGGCAGCCGGGGAAGGGGGTAGTGGGGGCAAGTTTGGAATTTGTTTTCCCAACCAAAGTTTTCCGTTTCGGATCCATTCCGGATCTCCTTGGGCACCGCAAGCCTCACCGTTCTGTTGACTTTTAATATTCCGAAAATGTGTTGCAAATGACACTGGCCGCGTCGCCACGGTTGCTCGACCGGGAAGCACCCGATGGAGCGTCATATCCTTCCAGGGCGGTACGTGCCACTAACGTGCCGAAGGCTAACAGACATTAATGGACAGTGCGGTGGATGGACGGAGTCCATTGCGGAGTGTTGCAGTGGCATGCGTTTTCGTATGTTTCGTCCGGGATTTCGTTGTTTTTTTTTGTGGGATTTTCAAATTACTTTCAAATTTCTCTGGAGCAATGCGAACGGAATGCGGAAAGGTTCGTCTGAATCTTTTTTGTACCCTCCTTTGTCTCTAAAACAAAGCGTCAGCACACGGGACCAATGGTACGGTACCTGTTGTCGCTGCATGTTTACAGAAGGTTGCGCGGCGTCGATGGAATTAGATGCTAAACATGACATCCACAAACCCCCGGAGGGATGCTTCTATCATCCGTTGAACAACAATTAGCGTGTTTAGGTATCGGGCGGACACAAACAGCACAAATTACCTCAACGACGACGGTGACACCGATACCATAGCGACGTTGCCACGGATCGTTAGTGCAGACGCTGTGATCTCGTGCACATCCAGCAAATCCCCTCTTCTCATCTCTCTTCTTTGCCCTCTCTCTCTCTCTGTGTACCACAATCTCCACAAGTTGGAGTCACTCCACCTTTAACGCTCGATCTGGTTCCAGTGTTTTGCACAAAATTCGAAAATCCTAACCCACCAGACTCACCGGAAAAAGGGGACCGATAAGATCGTTGCCGAAACGAAACGAAACGAAAGGAAAACAACAAGCTTCTGGTTCTCTGGTAACGCAGCCACTCTCGATGTCTCGATGCGCCACGATGCCAAAGTTTATAGCAAAACGGCGAAGCAAACCACGAATAAGCCAATAACAACAACAACAACAACAACAGTCATACCAGGCCAGGCCAAGTCAGGTCAGGACAGGACAGAAGGGAGGGCTGCCGTCGTGCTAGCAACCGATGCCAACCGATACTGGGACCTGCATTCCGTTCAAACAATCTCAACAAACAAACACCCATCGCACACGCTCACAGCGAGAACAGGGCACCAGAAGAGAAACATACCAGGGATACCCGATTCGTATGTTTGTGTGTGTTCAACCAATAAGGCAACCCACCCGGCGGCTTCTTTCCTGCGGTTTTTGGTCTGTTTCGGGTGAAACTTTTCTTCAGCACAGGCGACGGTGCGCCTGGTACAGTCGAAGCGATTCCATTGCAAAGATCTCTAGTCCTCCCGTTGCCGTAAGCGAGCGCTCCTAGCACGTACGTGGGTGCGGGGCGTTCACCAGGGCCGGGTATCGAAAGGAACTTAGATTGGATACGATTGCAACCGAGCCGCAAGAGATGAAGTGAGAGGCAACGTGGCAACGACGTCGAAGACGACCTGGTGGACGACCGACGCCGCGGTGGGTGTAAAACAATAGGGACCCGGGATCCCGTCCTCGATTGTCGTGATCTGAATCACATACGACTCTTGCCAAGTGGAATAATGCGAACGAGCGAACGTGAACATGTGCTGGGGAGGGGGGAGGGGGGGGGGTTGAGGGTTGATCTGTCGCACGTCTCCGATGCTCAGCCCAGTGACGATGACTTTGGGACGAGCGATTTTCGTTTCCTTTTTTTTCTGCTTCCTTTTTTTGCTTTGTTTCCATGTTTTCTGAGTCTATAGCATCCAAATGATGTACCCGAGGGAGGGGCAGGCATCTTGGCATCCACCCTCCTCCTTGTATCCAACGAACCAGACCGCTTGATGACGGTTTTTGTCTTTTGTGCTGCCTGCTCGTGCTTTCTTCAATCTATTTCGCTGCTCATAGCCGGCCCGTCGCGATGGCTCGCTACTTCATATGCATACGGAATTACGCAAACACAGACAGACACGTGCACACATACAAAGCTACCGTGGGAGTCATGTGCTGCCATCGGGCATTGTTGTTATGAGTATTATTTGTAAAACTTACCCTTTTTACTGCAGAGAAAAACCTACTCCGGCATCGAGTGGAGTGGTGTGGTGTGGAGTGGTGTGGTTGTTGTGTCTTTTCGCAGCCACTCGATGAGTCAATGTACGATGCTGCCACTGCCGCTGATTGGCAGTACGCAAGTTCGAGTAAATATGGCAAATTTACTCAACACAAACACACATGCGGTTCAATCTGGCACCATCACGACCCCGTACGTTACCTAGTTCAAGGGGAATGAAATGAAGCGAAGCAAAAGTGGTTAGTGGAACGGAGAGAAGAGATTCTCGGAGTGATGCACGGTGCCTTACGTTATTGATCAACAAGAAATGTCAACATTTTGCCTTGGTTTTGCTGCTTGAGCGTGCACAGAGCGTGCTACTAGTAGTATTTGGACCTGTTGTTAGTACAGAATAGTTGCAAATAGTAGTAACTAGCTACTAGCTTACATGCATAGTGCAAATTCTATCGCAACATCATGTAAAATCCAGCAAAATTCTTTGCGAAGCGTTAGCCACCATGCGCCTCCATTGATGATGTACCGTGCGCCTCCATCAAGCTTGCCACCACGATGGAAACTCGATATCACGAAGCGAGTTCCTCTGCAATCCATAGTTTATTTTTGCTTTCTCTTCAATCGATGCTATCGAACTGATCGTGATGTAAAAATAATACCTCTTCTTCCCTAGAAAGGTTCATTTGTTAAAAGGAACTGTAAGCATCCATCTCCTCGTTCATATCGCAGTACAATCCGATTGGCTCTGAGTGCACGTCGGAGCCGGTTCCTTTTGAACCCCCGGAGCATGCTGAGTGGGCACACAATGGGCCTTTCAGCTTGCAAAGAATTAATCTCCTCTCGACGCTCGACCAACCGGAGCGGGAGGATGGACCGAGGAAGGCATGGGCCGGATGTAGCCAGCATCCTATTCACTTCCCTTCTTAAACTCTCCATGGAATGCCGGCACAGTGATAAGGTAGCGGTGCATCAGCAGGCTACAGCAAATGCTAAATCTTACGGGGAATTAGAACATGCACAATGCACGCTCCTTCATTCATGAGCATCCGCCACTTAAGTGCGTTTTCATTTTCCAACCAATCAACTTACCGCATCGCAATCTACCTCATTCAGGGGGGCCCAGCCATTGCCCCTTTCAGCCCGTTCTGGGCCGCCTAATGCGCATTCGATCAGACGACTTTCCGATTAAACTCTGCTGCAATGGGAGTGCTCTGTTCGGAGTACGAGTGGAACGTGTTTCGGTTTACATTTCAACACTCTGGAACTGGTGGCTCAAACCATTAGTGACTCCCAACTCATTACGTAGCCGCTCCAACGCACCACCACCACCACCACCACCACCCTCTTTGCGCGATAATAACAGTTTCAATTTTGAAACATTTAATTAACGCTCAGGTAAGCGGATTCGTTTCGGTTTGCAGTTCGGTTGCCAAATAGTATACCTTTCGCCACCTGCCAATCCTTTGTGTGGTGCATCGCCCTACGCTTAGATTCTAGTTTTCAACCCCAAATGGTCACGGGAGAACAGCGGGGGGGGGGGGGGGGTAAAACAATGCCGGTTACCGGTAGGGTGGGCCTTTTTGGGCAGCCATTGTAACGCCCCTAATAAATATTCTCGTTACACGCGGCGCACATGCCACTGCGGTGCAGTAAATGCGTTTTCCTGCTGCTACTGCTGTTGGTCGAGCACCGTTCATCGAGCCTGTCATGCCAGACAGTTGCTCTGATTCCCCGGCCACCTAATGAGTCCTTTGGGAGTCCAGAGCGTAGAGCTGGAGAATGGTTCTCATTGCTCCATTTGCTGTACTTTACACTTCCCTCTGAGGCGGTCTTGCTGGAACTTGTACAGCAACAGCACATTGTGCAGGATGTGTAACCGGTTCCTGTGCCTCGGGAGGCTGCGCTAGTGTCACCTCACACTTCCGAGTTTCCCCCGCATTCCGAGAGCTCATTCAAACATAATTAGAACTATTCCGATGATGAGCAATAAATTGTTCCTGTTAACTTTAATTAAACGGCACCATTATCCAGTGCACTGGCACAGTCCTCTGTCGGACATGGTCGCTGTACAGGAGAATGCATGTATCACTCCATCAGGACGCCTGCTGTTACAACAATCTGTATCAACTGTATCACGCAGTAAGGTGTCAAACGGGGGCCACTACTCTACCCGCTATTATTACACTCGAATGTCCTTCGTTCCAAGTGATTCACATCATCCGTACGTAAGCAATCGTCACTTAATCGCCGTACGACATCGGTTGGCTCCAGTGAATGGCACTAAGGCCCAGACTGAATGTCTTTCACCAAACAAGAGAGAACACGAGTGCCATGGATAGCTCACTTACACACTGCCACTGCTTCGGTAGGATTTAAATTAACATATCAAATGTCAGCCACTGATAGACAACGACGCGCGACTCCATCCCGGCGGTAAAGTAAGAGGCTTATCTTTGCCCATTCCTTCCACGGTGAGCGCAAGCGAACGGGAAGCACACCGAGAAGCAATGGCCTTCGCATGTCATTAACGCTGCTTCTGCTGCTTGCATCGTGGCTGGCGCGAAAGAAAACCCCCCGGGGGGATTGGGGACCCCAGGTAGTCCTGCTTAACGGTGAATGAGAAGTTCGAGTAGAGTGAGGTAATAGATTTAATTATCGTTAACACTTCTTAGCGCTTAACTCACTACCTTCGGAGCTGCTTATCCCTTTTAACAGACGATCCGCTCCCATCGTACCGTCGGTGCGCATTGCCTGCACGCTCTCGGTACACTTGTTGCATCCGGTCCATCCCGCGGCCTCCGCCAACTCGGCCAGCTTGGTGCTTGTGTTTTGTTTGTCTTACAAGAGTCCGTACGCTCCGTTGCCGGTGCAACGACGACGACGACGACGACGATGGTACTGGACCGTTGTTAGTTATTGAAAATGAATTGGATTAACGCTTGGCTGAGCAGGATTATAAATCACTTCCGCTTTGTTGAACAGCGGAACAACACACTCTACACTTTACGCTCCAGCTCGCTCCAGGTATCCAGGTTCGGTAACCGGGCCGGCTTTGTCTTGCGTCGGCCAAGAAGCAGATCCAGCGAAACTGGACGGACCAGACAACAACAACAATACCAACTACAACCATTACACTATGTAGCATTAGCTTCAGCAGCAGTTTTAATTAAATTTTAGTAATCGTACTGCGGTCGGGGATAACAGTGTCGTTCCCTGGTGTGCACCCCATATCGGTGTTCCCCCATTGCCCTACACCCTATGGAGGCTATGGGCGAGAACCGGAAGAAAACCGGAAATTGAGTCGGGTCGGGACAGAGTGCCCGTGGTCACTATTCGCCTTGCTAGAGGCGATTCCCGGAAAGGAAAGGAGCATACTTAGCACAACTTTGGATAAAATTATCCATCCGAAAACGGACGCACCAGAGTGCAGGCTGCACTGCGTCCCGAGGCACGATCAACGCACTTCCTGTTCGTGAGTTTGAGTTGTTGAGCCGAACAAACAAAGTTACTGTTTCGGTTCCGGTGAGGAAGCGCATCGCACCGTGGATTTGCTTCAGCGCGTTAGGTGGACTGCCATTATTAAATTGCTTCGAGTTTTCCCTGATGCGGTCAGATTAGCTGGCTCTTGCTTGTTTTCCGTTTGGTGAGCTTTCATCAAAATTGTTACGTTTGAATAGAGTTACATCTGCTCAATTACATATTTTTAGACCAACCTCGGTTCCCCGCGTGTTTGATGATCGGTGAAACGTTGAAAGCACAAACTTTCGAGCGTGTGGTCCGCCGAAAAGCTAATAAGTGATTCGATTTAGAGCCGCCAAAAATCCTGCCAATGCCAATCATTCTGCCACTTGCTGGACCGCACCAACGCAATCCGTCAGTACCACCGAGTTCTCAGTTTTCCCCGCAAAAAGCAAGGTCTAGTCTCTCGCCAGGAACGTTCTGGGATGCGAAACGCTGGGTCCGAAACGCTTCATCAGTGTTACCCAACCCGTGGACCCACCACCCACGTGATTGATAGTGATCATTATGCTTTTTAATAGCAGATAGACAAGCAGATTCCTCAAACAAACTCGTAAGCCACGGGCAGATACGATGTTTTTGTGTATGTCCGCCGCCTCTTTCGCCTCCAGTTATTTCGCACGCTCGGTAGAATTTGAAAGTTTCCACTTGCTCTCACTCTCTCTTTCTTGTTCCTTTTCGGACGTTTTTTGTGGCATGGCGTGTGTCTTGATGCACACGAACGTTCGCGTGCAGTGCAGTTGGGTAACTTTTTCCTTTGCGCGCGCGACCAAACTAAACTTTTTGGCCATTTTTGCACCATAGCGCTCCCCGGCGACGAGTGGCCGCACGGATGGTGTGCACCGTCTGGACACCTTTCGGCATCAGTATACGCAAAGCGCAAAAACAAAGCAAAAACGGACCAACGGGAAAAAGGGGGAAATGGAAATCTGTAGCTCGCAGCGTAAAAAATAACGGTCAATTAAATTTAATTAAAGATGCTTTCGCCCCGGAAGATTAACTTGATTTTATGGGTTTAATATTAACTTAGGACGATGGTGCTCGGCTTTTTCTGTTGGAGAAAGATTCCGCTTGCTGCCCCTTCAGACCTACTCCATAATGGCTGGGTGTAGCCCTCCGACCATCGATTTGCACCATTCCAGGGATGAGAGTGAGACGAGGCGAAACGGGGCGTGCGAACAAATGACCCCGGACGGTCGGTCGGTCGGTCGGTTCGGGCCCGAGTGTAGTCATCCGCAACGAGTATCCCTTCCATTAATAAGGCTAAATATCGCGTAACCTCGTTGCGTTTTGTGGCGCAAGTGCGAGCGCTTGCCGCTCCTCCCGAACCATCGCCGTAAATACGCAATCGACGGAGCGTTTTTGGCATTTTTGGCACGGAACGATGAGGAATTTATCGATAACATTGGATGAAGTGTTTGCAGTTTGTTCGAGTGGGTGCCGGAGAACATTTGCTACTTTTGTTAACCCCTGGAACGGCTTTTTGCGGCTCAACGAACCCTCTCCCTCTCTGCTTTGTTAATGATAAGCTTCGTTACGCTTTCATGTCCGAACTCATTACATGATGTTATGCTAGGGATTTACTGTGTTGGAAGCTTATTGAAAAGGACCTCAAAACATTTATATGCAACAGCTGTTTAAATATGTTGGTTCTCAAAAAGCAGTGGGATTTGAAGTTGTTTCACACAGTGCATCGATTAATTGACCTGTTTGCGCTTCACTTAATAAAGGGATTAACATCTCCATTTGGCATAGATACAGTCATTAGAACACCGAGGGCGGTTTCATATGCGTACACCTGGTATAAAACAGATATTTTAGAGCAAGTGGTGAAACTTAGCTTGGAAAGATTATATGGGGACGACAATTATGTGTTCCAGCAAGATAGAGCACCCTCGGAAGAGCGATTTTGGTTCAAAACTTCAAACATTGACAATTTAAACGACCGTGTCAAGTGCGTTGGGCTTGAGAAGCGATTGAAGCTCGAGGTGGGAGCAGAATAATGTCGAATCATATTTTTCAGTTGATAACTATAAGACTCCTTGTAAAAAAACTCCGATTTTTAAAAAAAGGTCCACCCTTTAAGGGGGGACTTCGGTATTTTCGAGCAAAAAAAGGCCCGTTTTTAACGATTTTTTGTGACGTAACCATTCAACTGTATTTTTACAAGTAAATGACATAACAATCTACAACTTTTGAAGAATATTTGGTATTGTTTTGAGCAACATTCATTGAAAAATTAATCCATGCCATCAAATTTAGGCAGTCGTGTCTTCGAAAAGATACTTTTTCTGGTGCCCATCCTAGTTGCGTGACGGGTCATCAGAAAAATATAAATCGTCCCTCCTTAAGGGGGGCTTCGGTAATCTCTTACCAAAAACAGGATCATTTTTGACGATTTTTTGTGACGTAACCATTCAACTTTATCCTTTCAAATCAATGGCATATTCAACTACAACTTTTGAAGATTATTTAGTTCCATTTTGGGGAAGATTTAATAAAAACTTCATCCGTGGCATCAAAATCAATCAGTCAAGTATTTGAAAAGATACTTTTTCCTATGCCGATCGTAGCTACGTGAATCATCAGAAAAATACAATTCAATATTCTTAATATAGAATACAAGGTTGTCCAGGTAACCCCGTTGAGTTTTTGTTGATTTTTTTTATTTTTGGCAGATTTTTGATGTTGGAAAAGTGATGCTTTTTGTCATTTTGCCTAAAAACACGATTTTTAAAGATTTGCTAAAACAAAAGTATCAACAATTTTCATGAAGTCTCGACAGGCCTACCTGGCAAAGAGTGTACAGATTATGTGTTAAAAATTTCGCGGATATTAAAAAAACCTATAACTTTGTCAGTTTTGCTTCGATTGATCCAAAACATTTACACAATGTTCTTGAAAGGATCAACATTCACAGAAAAATGTTAAAAATATGTGTCACAAAACAAAATTAAATACCGAAGCCTCCCCTTATGAAAATATATATATATGGATGATGTTGTATGAGAATATTTCAGACACGATGTAGATAAAATGTAGAAGTAGTGCTTGACCCCTATACAGCGACACCTTTATAGAGGTGTTCTGGTGGAAAAACTTTTTCCATAAAAAACAAAGCAACTGTGAAACTTTATGCAACGATTCTCTATTAGTGGGTGAACATTGGTCGTTCCAACAGTTTAGAAATAACCAATAACTGCTCCTCTGTCGTCTTGCTACATCGTATCGATCGCACATAGTCGCAAACATTCGCCAGCCCGGGCGAAGAACGTATAGTAAATGCTGAGTTCTACTAACGGTAAATCGGAGGAACAAATTTCCTGCGGCTACGACCGGAGCGTGTGCTTAAGTACTGCACCCAGCCTGGTTTCATATTTCGCCAAGGGAATTCGCCCTCGGCGAGTGCGGCTCATTACGGGTTAGTGATGACCATTTCAAAGCACGAATTGAACGACGATGGTACGTAACATATTGCCGGCAGACGGGCAACAATGAGCTCAACACTCAACAGACAGATATTCTCAGGGGCCCATTCGATACTAATAATTCCCCGTGGAACTGTCCACCGGTACCACAAACACAATTCGCGACTCCTCGGGACTCACATTCATCGTACAACTGCTAGACGCAGACGCCGCAAGGCCACACCAAAGTCGTACGCCAAAGTTAGTATCGTTTAACAAGATTTACCAAGTTTAGCATAAAATTATTGTACTAATCTTCCGGGATTTATGGCGATTTGTTGGTAATGGTCGCTGAATCATTCCACCGCCAAACCAAGGCGGACGGATGTGTAGAAGGGACCAGCCGCTCCCCAACTTCCACCCCCTGATAGACGGCACCAGAGCTAGAAGGCCTGGGATGTGGTTGTTTGCAACCAAACCAACGACCGCCAATGGGAAAACTGTTTTCCTGCCTCCGCTCCCTGCATCTCTTGGGCTTGTCCGAGCTTAACGAGCCTTGGGAGGGGGATGGGGAGTACAGATGGGTGGGTTGGGGAGGAAAAAGGGCTAAAACTATTTGTGGGTGGGAACGAGCGCAAAATTTATTACCATCGGAATGTGGTAAATGTGGCCTAATGCGGCTGGCTATGCGAACGAAGAGGGAAAAGGTGCCGAGTTGATGGGTTGGCCGTCGAGGAACGGTACCGGCACCGTGATGGTGAAGTAATTGAGACAACAAGAGAACTTTTGTGGCATTCCTGATTTCCTCAAAGAGACTGCGGACTGTGTGACTGGGGATGGCCTCCTCGGGGGAGGCGCACGGTAGGAAAGAATGTTTCTGGCGCACCTTTAAGCGGCGTCTCGTCGGCGAATAGACATGAAAGCTGGAAAGGCTTTAGTGAGGTTTCAGGTTTATTAATATTCATTTATTGCACGTTATTTATGCCATGCCATGGCTGCTTTGCGATCTTTCAACCTTCACAAAACAATTATTCCGCTCGTCTAGCTTTTAAACGAACTGGAGCTGCTCAACGAGAGCGAGCTTCATTTGGGTGTCAAAAGTTCGAAAGAAAAGGTTAATCGCAGTGTCTGCAAAGTTCCGTGAAGTCTTCTTTGAGTCGCTCCGCCTGGTATGCAAGCATCTTGCTGTTCCCCAATCGCTTTGGTAGCTCGCTTAACAACGTTTGATGACGATGAAGGCCCAATAGAAAATGATGGTTCTTTTGAAATTGAAACTCGATCATGAATTGACTATGATTATGATATTAAATTGATTTCAATTACAAACATAAGCGTGAATGTCATAAGACATTGTAAAACGATTCTTTTCCATTCTATATTGCCATTAAGGGGGCTGACTTTATTTCGTGTAAAAAAATGGCTCATTTTTCATGATTTTGTGTGAAGAAATCATTCGATTTTTTTTATCTAAATGTTATATTAAACTTTATTACAAAATTTCAAGAATTGTACTTTTGGTTGTACTTTTGGGGAAGATTTGTTAAAGATTGTGGTTCTTCATCCATGGCATCAAATACGATTTAGCCAAGAATAAAAAGAGACTTACATCATTGTTTTCAAAAAGCATCATCACTTTGCCTGTTTTAATTAAAAAAATCCAAAACAGTTACACAATAGTTTTGAAAGGATCAGCATTTGTGAAAAAAATGCGAAAAATAAATTAAGTTGAAAGAAATAAAATACATTTACCCCACCTTGAATTCGCAACTATTATTCGTCCACAACATTGCCAAAAACTTTGAGTGAGTTAGATAGAATGCCTTTGACGTGATGTTGTAATTTGCCTAATTAATTTAGTTGAAATAAAACAGGACACTTAAAATGCGGAGAGTATCGAGTTATGCTGCTCACCACCACATTCCATCACACTAGCGCTAATTGACCGCTGATGCTGGCCCAATTTCATTACTAAGAGTGCGTACGTTGTGTGCGACGGTAGCCGCTTACAAACTGACACAAAGCGATCGACGCAACACAACCATTGGACGACAAAATAGCCGATACTCCTTCCATTGGTAGCAGGGCTCGCACTTTACTAAAAAAATCATTCTAATTCCCCTCGCGATCTGCCATTGTGCTGCGACAGACGACCGGACAAAGAGGAGGTTCAAACTGAATCTACATTTAATTAAATCAAATATCCATTCAGGCAACATCGAACGTTTCATTGTCACAGTGCAATGCCACGAGAAACTAATGCAGCCCGTACTTTGCGCTCTTTTGCCATTGCAGTTACATCACCGAACGGTGCATCCCGGACCGGATACAGTGAAGCCCAGTCCCGCCATCTGCTGCTGCTGCTGCTTCTCCTGTTGCTGTCCACCGTCAGTGCCGGGATGCTGCCTGCACTGGGAGTAATAAACTCATTCCGATCCGCCTGGTTGCCGATGCGATAGCTTTCACCGATGCACCAGCGAGCAGACCCCGTAACTAGTCCTCGGGCATGCCAACCACGAGACAGGGATGCCATTCTGCGTTGCATTACAAACTGCACCACCATCATCATCCGGGCTGGCAAGCATCGCGCGCACGGTGTAATCTATGCCACTGAAAACATCGAATGGAATGCAGAAAAAGCAAAGCATGTACAACCAGGGAGGGAAAACTAGAGACAAATAGAAGCAAGCAACCGGAATTAAATCACACCACGAATGCGAAGGGAAGTTATGCGGATACGTGAATGAGGAGAATCAAAGAGGGACGGAAAACAGCATAGAACGTCGGTGGCACCATCGGCCAGGTAGAGTTTTGTTTAGAAAGAATAGTAAGTAATGCGAAATGAGATTAAAGGGAAAATAGCTGTATCTACAATCTAGCGTCTGTTTTGCAAGCGTGTGTATGTGTGTATGTTTGTGTATTATTCGTATACAACAGTACGTACGTGCATGAGTGTCCGGTATGCGTGAATGAGTTCGGATCGTGCATGGCTGCCCTTTAGCAAAGTATAAAAGCATGCCGGGAAGTGGAGTAGCCAGTAAGGGAGCAGCTAAACGAGGCTGTAGTTTGTATTAGTGTAAGCGAACGGAGCACCATAAATGAGTGAATAGCCCGGGAATCGGTCTCGGACATTCCGGTCCGCGAGCGACTAACAGGAAAAACCGCGGAATGTTTTGATAGAGCCAGGTGAAGCAGATAATTAGTAAATTTATAATAAAAAAAAGATCTCTCATAAAAAGAATCCGCGACCGCCACAACAATGGCTTCTGGCCGAGATGCAGTCCCTGTGGCCGCAGTGGCAGCAATTAATGGAAATCCATGATTTTTGTGCGAAGCATTAATGTGAATAATTAGCCGTTGGTAGGGTGAACCAGAAAACCAGCAACATGCAGCTAAGTAAGAGTGAGAATTAAAAAGAAAACCGGACACTTCGTACCAGCAGCAGCAGCAGCATCCAAGAATCAAGCAACCGGCGGTGTAATGGCTGGTATTAGCCAGGAAAAGCACAGGAAAAGCTCTCTCACAACGTATTACTTCATTTACCAGGCCAGCGGTGAGGGTGCCAAGAGAATGGTGTCGCAGGAAAGCGCAAGCATAATTAGTCGTACCGTAAATGCTGTAACGAGCGAGCCCGTTAGTGCTAAGCAGTGGAAACAACAAACAAAAAAACCCAAAAAACTTGATGTTCTTTGTCGGTGTAGTAGTGTGGCAGAGATTTCGATTCGCCATCGCCATCGCTCTCGGTTGTTACGACGCGGACGAGGGGGGCGAACAGCAACAACGGGGCGCAGGAAAAAGGATGATTGTAAATAGTTCAGCCCACTAACCTTCAGCTCACCCCTTGTCACGCGCATGTCGATCGTCAGTTGATGTCAGTCAATGGCGCACTGGCGATGGAAAGGATATATATATATAGATTAATAAACGAAAGAAGTGTATCGAGGCGCTAACGCTTTCATATGATTTGTCCTCCATTGTTTCTCCTTGACAACACTAATACTACAACTGAAATGTGTCGTATCGGACAGAGATTGTTAATTATTTAAATGTGAAACCAATTATTCAAAATTGAATCGACATTAGCCAATCGTTTAGTACAGCATAACAGCCTAAATACTGTATTGTTAATTTAAACACAAGTACAAACTTCGCTGCTGATGCCAATGAAGCTCCTTTTTGTTCACCGACGCGACTGGGATTTATTTCTCTGTTGACGGAAAAGTAAATAAAGCAAACTCCCAAATCAATGTAAAGAGTGTAACAACAACAGATCAAAATGGCACTCGCAAGATACCACACGGCCCCCCGGCCCGGTGTCGAAACGAACTGCGAATAAATCAAAACCTGTCCACCGAGGAAGATTCTCTGAAATACCGGTGCCAATGAAAAACTATATTCGTCGCTCGCTCGAGAAAACACGCTTTTCTTTCTTTGTCCCCGTTATCTGTAAACCTCCCCAACAACCCTGGGGCAAACAATGTATAATAATGAAGAAAACGGAAGCCGCTAACAGAAGCAAGCAACAAAAACAAAAACAATCAAACGAAATACACGAAGAAAGGGCTAAGGGGCAGTGCGCGGACCGTAAGGCAGATCGAACAAAAACGCCGCCAAACAAATGGGCGAACGCGTATCGGGTAAGAAAGGAGTCCGCTGGCTGACTGGCTGGCGGTCCAGTAACGCGTACGACGAAGGACGTGTGTATGGGCTCCCCACTCCGCGGGGCGTAAATAAATAAAAATCGCAAAGAGTGTTCGGCGGTGCCCGGTGCCGCGAAAACTTTGAGGCGAGTTTGCGACGAGCAATGGAAAAGCGTTGGCAGGGTGGCAAAACAAAAGTGTTTATGATTTTGACAAGGACTGATTGCACGTGAGTGAAGGCGTCGGGTTGTCGAGTACCGAACCGGAGTTCCCGCTGCCCGCGGCCAAGCGCGTAATGTTTCAAAGCAAATGGGGCTGGTTGTGGCTCGCGCCAAGCACGAAATGCTATCCCATTTTGGCTGCTTTATTTTTTTCGTCCTCTTTCTTTATTTTGTAAAACTTTCCGTTCTGTCGTTTTGTTGGCTGTTTTTCCGGTGTTTTCCCCCTGCTCTCACGCTTCCCGGGGTTGGGTGGTTCAGGTTGCGCTTTGCGCCATCTTTGCGATACGTTTTCGGTGACGCCACCAGCGGGGATAACTTTTCTTCGATATACCGCGCGAGTGGGCCACCGGTTGGTTGTCTTAGTCGCCCAAATCCGTAAATCATTCCTAAAAATATCCGAAAACTCACCGCAACACCCCAACGCTCCAGCATTGTTCCGGTAAAGTAGCTCGAAAAGCGGCTCAAAAATACGTTCGCTGGAGATGGGGAAGGTTGAGACTGAGGCCACGTTGTCTGCTCATCCGTTGGCACATGCCACAAAGGTTGGTAGACAGCGAGAAACATAGGTCACCGTTCTGCCCCCCAACCCGAAACACCAACGACCTAAAGGCCTCCAGGGCAGGGCCTGGACTTTGCAAAGGATTTTCTCGCGACAAAAGGGTGAAAGGAACGTGCGCACAAGTCAACAATGTGACCGAAAATCGGCTTGACAAAAGTGCCAGTTATTACGCTCGAGGAAACTTTCGGCCCTTCTTCGCCATCGTTGGGTGCGAACACATCCCCCTGTCCTTCAGGAAACGGTTGGTACAATTGTCAAGCGGATGTTTTTAGAGTGTTGCCGTGTTCCGCCCTTTTCCCAATTAAACAACAATCTCGCTATAATTTGATCGGAAGGAGGATTAGTAACTGGATCTCGCTATTCCGCACCTTGGCCTATGGCTTCCGCTTTGGTGCTTCTCAACCTGCTCAACGCCATTATGCGCTGCTTATTACGGAGAAATGTTGTATGATCGATCACCTTCTGAATTTTAAAGTTCCACGTACGTCTTGTACGTCTGCTCTCATCATTCCAACATCAAAACATCGATTGTCTCAACGGTTTTCCCCTTTCTCGAGGGACAGCAAAAGGGCTACGCTCCGTCGTGGTTCCGTCGAACAGGTATTTTATCATCGAATGACGAAGCACCAGATAAGGCCAGCAAATTAGCACGCCAAGTAATGTTTGCCTGCTCGTAAAGACGGGCTTTACCAGCAAAACGTGCCACAACCGGTCGGACGCTAATGAAAGCGGACGGAGAGCTGGTCGTGGGATAGCCAAGGCATCTTGAAAACTTTCCCGGACGGAAGACACCCTCCTCTGCTTCCCTCTCCGCCTCCGGGCTCTTTAGGCCCGGGGACAATATACAACCGAAACGGGCCAAAAGTCGTTACGCTGTTAAGTTGGCGTATTTGTTTAGGATTTCGCCTCAGCCCTCGGCCGTGCTCGGTTGGTGATTCACCAGGCCAGGCCAGGTCAGGCCAGGATCGGAACAAACCGCCAACGGTTAAACGGCCGGAAAGTGCGCGGAGGCAATAAATGTTTATCATGACGACCGTTCGACGGGCCCGGGTGTTGTTTTGACCGAATGATGATGCGTGGAACGGTGGTGGCGAAGGGATCTGTTGTTGTTTGCAAGTGCTGGCTGCTCTCTCTCTCTCTCTCTCTCTCTCTCTCTCTCTCTTCCTTCGTCTCTTTTTCCCTGTTGGCCGTGGCCTTGGCGAGTAACGTTTTTTTCAAATGGATAAACATCGAAATTTAATTGTTACAACAATGTCTAATCGACTCAAAGCAATAACCTGCACTGTTACCGAAGCCACTGTGCCGAGACGGTGCGCTTCGAGTTTGGTTTATCCAACCATAACCATTCGTGGTGTTTGGTGCAAACGGACGAATACTCCCGGCCAGGGCATACGACGACACATTGTAAAGGATTATGAATCGGCATAAGCCGCTTAGCGCGTACACACATGTCCTGACGTGCACGGCACTCGGTTCTTTATGGCCGGTACTTTGCATACCACGCGGTGAGCAATCGCAACTCGCAATCGTGGCGTGAAGTCTCCGCTCGCAGCATTCAAAAACACAGGTATACGGCGCAAGCATCTTTAAATATGTCGAACAAGCCCGCATTCCTCATGTTGCCATCCATCATTTCACCAGATCGCCCCTGTAGTGTCCTGAAATACCCATCGTTAAAAAGTGGAACGGGAAATCGGCGGGAACCAAGAGCTTTCCACGTATTTGCCAACAGTTTCTCTCGGGAGCGCAGTCGAGTAGGGTAATTTTAGAAACCCGGCACGGACGAACAACACGGAAGCAGGTCAAGTATCCCTGTCGAGAGGTCAATCTCCGTTCCATCACGAGGGCGTATCGTTGGATCGTATCTCGAAAGTGGCAAACGATGAGTGAATGCTTGTTTGTTCGTTGATCAGCGTGATGGAGGGCACGGTAAGAGTCATTATGAAATTTAGGGGAGTTTTTTTTAAGATTAAATCGTGCTTCTTTCGTGCTGTTTTAGTTGCTTAAGCTTGAGAATTCTCAATGATTCATTCGGGGGTCTGCCATCCTGCACAAACTGAACGTCGTTTCAGTAGCTTGGTAGTGGAGACTGCCTTTCTTCTCTGCTTCAATGAATGAGCTTCCGTGTTCCGCAAAATTAATTACCACTCCAGAAAACCGTCCTATTTTGAAGCCGAAGGTAAAATCAAGCAAACGGTTTGAAGCGAAATCATTTCAAGCAAGTAGGCTTCCTAGAGGGCGCTAGTATCGCGAAGAAGCTCACGCGCATCCCGACCTTTACCCACCTGTTACAAGACCTCTCGTGACGCTGCCAGTCCTCGCCCGCCCAGTGGGCGTCTTGACGTTTCGTACCCAAAACAAAATCTTCCACCCACCCCCTGTTTTCCAACCCAACCCACCCCGTGAAACGAAGTGATGTGAAAAGATAAAGGCGAGCATCGCATCGCTCTTGGGCTGCTGAATTGCATTCGTTACATAAGGCGTGTTCGGGATGTGAAGAAAGTGAAAAAAGTGCATCTTCCCGCGGTGCTGCTGGTGAACTGTTCGTGAAACTGTTCCGTGCACAGTGCGAGCTGCAGTTTATTCGGGATGATGGGATAGTGCTCCGTTTTTTCCCAACAGCAGTCGCCATATTGATTTGCCCCGAG
>NC_064877.1:32510000-32532500 GCF_943734665.1 Anopheles aquasalis | reverse complement strand
ACGAATGAGCGGGAGGAGGAATGTATAAATTGATATAAAAAAATGCAATGCAGAAAATAATACCCAAAAGCCCCTCGCAACGAAGAACAAATAATGATGTGACAAGGAAAGGTGCAAGTACAAGCGATTGAGTAGCGAATGTTACTGTGTAGTGGATAGTGGAACACATGATGAACACTATTTATGTCCTACACACACCTCCCATTCACCAGCTAGAAAGACTAGGGTAAAGCAATTCAGTTTTCTACATTATACTCGAGGCGTTGGCGGGGTGTGTTACGTGCAATCGCTTCAAATGCGATCGAGAGTAGCGAATATCATTACAACAGCCTTCCATCACATCACGACGGTAGTAGCCCACGGAATCATATCTCGGAGCGGGAATCGCATCGCGCAGCAATCGCACCAGCGCAGTCAGGCCTCATATACTCCAAACAGAATCGGCATGCTGCTGCCCCAGCATTCTGATGGTCCAACGTCGTTGCGAGAGGGAAGGGAGCGCTCATTGAAACATACATTAGGCAGTAAGATCGGCTTCATCGTAATCGCTTGCAAAACCATGCGCCCGCAATACGTTTCTCGTTGATTTGTGTACGTTTTAGTTGCTAGCTTTAACAGCTCTTTTAGACGAATGCTATCGGTCCTTGCCACTCCCCGCGAGCAAACTAAAGATAATTGCTTCTCGAGAATCACGTGTGTGGTATGAGTCGACAGAGGGCAATGACTGATTGTGCAGAGGGCTACGAAGCATTTCTTTTGTTCGTTCGTTCTGTTTAAACGAGCATGTATGCTGCTCACTTGCAGCATCGCTATATAATACTGCTGTAGTAATACTCATGGCTAGATTGAAGCTTTCTAATGTAATAATCTTCCACCCTAGAAGAGGAGGGTTTCGGAGAAGGGGGTCGCCGCTGTAAAAGTGATGGAATATTGAAGCTAATGTGTAGCAGTGGCAATGGGAATGTGGCAGGAGAGGGGGGGAGGGGTTCGTTTTGAATTGGTTTCCTTTTTACCGGGCGCCAAAAATAATTCGTATGTAAGCATTTTGTTCTCCTTTCGTTACGTGCATTACACATAAGGGGTGGGTCATGTTTTGTCCTCATCTGTTTCCTTACAGGCAAGCACTAAGTCATTAGATTAAAGTATTCTAACGAAATTGAAAAAGATGAATGAACGATTTGGTCTCTTCTTATACTTTGTCGCCTCTGCTAGCTAGTTCCCAATCAGATAGCGTTGCTCATTTGAATCGATTCTTGAAATTTTAGTCCTACATAAGTGTACCGCACCTGTAAACACCAACCAACCAACCAACTAACCAAACAGTTGAAAATCCAAATCGAAATACGGCGTTAATGCAGCCGATTGGATCAGAAACAGAAGGTCAGGTAACACCAAGTACCTGTCTTACCGTTCCGTTAACTTTGTATAGTAACGATTTTAACATGTAAAGCGATTCTTTTATGTTTTTTTTTTGTATCTACTATCGCTCCCAGCGTTACATTAAGATGTACGGATATCCTTTTCTCTATACACATCGTTACCATGACCATACATCGCCCGGTGGAGAGTGGGCGACGAGTATTCTTTATTCAATCCTGGTTTCCTTTACTATTGGTGGTCATAACTTTGGTCTAAGTTTTACAACAACGATTTGATGATACTAGTCGAGCGATGGAAATGGATAAGATAAGTTAGTGTGGTCTGTTTGGAAGCAAATGGCATCGTGAAGATGATCCGCTTCCGCTTTGCTTCGATTATCTTTCCTCTCTTGTCCTTCCGTTGGGGGAAACGCTTTATTGCCAAATATTGATTGCTGATGAATTGCGCACTTACCTTTCGCTTATTCCATTCGATCATCACACGATAATGCGTGCCGTGCCATATGTGTAACTGAAAGTTACTGGGAAGCAGCGGGCAGTGTCATGATGTTGTTTTCGTTACCCATTTTTTATCATTTTGCACATCGTTTCTAATTTTTCGGGCCCAGTTACGGGGAATCAACAATGAACGCTTAGGACAAATTCGGATCTTTTGTATGACTCTATAAAATATCCTTCATCATGCGTCGTGCGTCGTGTGAGAAGTTGCGTGGATCGCTTCGCTTTCACTGTACTGTTGTAGTTCGACGTGAACAATCGTTTTGCGCTTTTGCTTATTTATTGTATGATTCACTCAATCGTTATCCGCATTATTGCAGCAGCGTGCAAATCAGACAAAAGTATATATATATATATATAAATATATGCATATATAACAGTATAAAAATATATTTGATGAAAAGGACTAAACTCATATTATACACCGGGCGGGAATGCTCTGTATGAGAATAAAGCATTTAACCAAATACGAACGTCTCATGATTTTATTACCGAAAGGGCATTGAAGTTGATGGATAAGAAACCATGTGATCAATCCGTATTATCAGAGATTCACTGGGTAAATCGTTAACAGGGAATCCGTTATGCTCAACGGAAAAGGCGATAACGCTTGAATATAATTCAAAATCAATTCTATGTTCACAGCAACAGTAGCGCTTCGTTTAGACACTCGGTCACCGTGTTTTATGCTTTGTTTACGTTTGTATCATCACAAGCTGATAAGAACTATCTTAATTGCAGCTTCAACGTAAGATACAGTTCACAAAATTGATCAAGTGATTTCTCTGCCATGGATCGATGCCGGCTGTGCATAGTGGCGTCGTCGTCGTTGAGTGGCGTCGTCTCGATCGAGGAAGAATCGTTTCGGTACAAGATAGAGTCGATTTTCCAGCTGCAGGTAAGGCTGTGCGACTGGGCGGAAAATTTGCTTGCTTGCTCAACAAGAGATATTCCGTGTTTCAGTTTGAGATAACGGCAAACCTACCGTCCCGAGTGTGCGATGAGTGTTTTAGGAAAGTGGACGAATTCTACGACTACGCTCAAGAGGTACGCAAAGCACAAACGCTCCTGATCGAGGAAGACAAGGAAACCCAAGTCCAGTTTGTGGATATTCAGTTGGCGGTAGAAAAGAATGACGAAAGAAACGAAGAATATTCGTCTTCTCATCTCTACGAAGACACCATCGATGGTACAGATGATATACGTGAAGATTGTCTAGAACAAAGTATTAATGATGACGAGGACTTGGTCCAGCTGAAAAGTAAAGAGTATGAGAAAGACAACGACGAATCTGGCGAAGATGATGAGGCATGCCAGGACGAGCAGCTCGACGATAAAACCCACTTATCTGCGCTCGAGAGTTCCAAAGCGGACGCCGTAGACCCGAAACTAGAGGACCCCAAGAAGCGATCCATGAAACAGAAGTCCGCCAGAATCCGCGAAGAAGACGAACGTCTGAAACAGTTTTACTCTATGACTTGTGAGATTTGCTCTGTTCAGCTGAAGTCGTTTCTGCTCCTCCAGAGGCACTGCCGAGAGGTGCACAACCAGCGGGGCTATGTGGAGTGTTGCGATCGAAAGTTTTACCGTCGATTCAAGCTGATAGACCATCTGTCGCTTCACACAACACCGGATGCATTCCGATGCGAGCAGTGCCAGAAAAACTACAAAAGCCGATCCACGCTACAGCACCATCAACAGCTCTGCCATGGGGAAGCCAAGGAAAAGCTGTTCCAGTGTGACAAATGCCACAACTCTTATTCTAAATCGTACCAGCTGAAAATGCACATGAAGCGACACATTCAAGCACCGTGCGAACTGTGCGGGAAGGTGCTCTCGTGCCAGCAATCGCTGCGTGTCCATGTAAGGCACATGCATGGCGGGGAAGACGAGAAGCTGATCTGTGATACATGTGGGCAACAGTTTCGCACCAAGCCGGCACTAGAGCGGCACGTTCAACAGCACCTTGGGGTGGCAGTTCCGGTCGACAAGCGGCAGTGTCCACAGTGTAGCGTATGGGTGTCGGGGATAAGAGGACTCAGGATGCACCTGCGTAATGTGCACCCGGCTAAGGATGCGGTTTTTGAGTGCGAAATTTGCCATAAGCGATGCAAAAATGCCATGACCCTCGATCATCACCGAAAGGGTGTTCATGCGGAGGATAAGTATGAGTGCGATATTTGCGGGAAGCGTTTTAAGCGTCCAATTTATCTGAAGGAACATCGCGCCCTCCATACGGGCGAGTGTCTCTATTCGTGCGATATCTGTGGATTGGCCATGAATTCGAATGGCAACATGTACGCGCACAAGAAAAGCAAACATCCCAAAGAGTGGCAAGAAGCACAACGGAGGAAAAAGCTGGCCGCCGCTCCAGAAGCGCAACACTGTACAAATTCTACTCAGGAATAACGTTACCTTACGCGTAGGCAAGAAACATTAACATCTGTCCGCCCGGATGATCCTGTGCGACGAAATGAAACGGTAGCCGGAGGTGCAGGAGGTGTATGCAGTTACCGTATACAGGGCGCTCTCTGCCATCGCATCGGTGCTATGCTAAGTGAGCCGTAGATTAATCAGGCCTTGCTACCCGATCGACCGGATCTGACCGCACGTGTCTTCCGGTTAAAGCTGAAGTCCATGTTGGAGGACCTCTCGGCAAAACTCTAATTTTAAGACCTTCTTTATAAAAACTGAGCTCTCCGGTATGAAATACAAAAAAAAACATTATTGTTCACTGTACTACAAGTTCATTTAATTATTCCACAAGCTACTATATGAAAAAAAACATATACAATAAGCCAGGATAGTGAAACTGCTACAGTAAAGAACAAATCCCCGAATTTCACGGACACTCCCGGACTCAGGGGCAATAGTAAGGCAACGCAATAAAGATTTTTCGGTAAAAATCGAGAAATTAGTTTGTTCTTTTTCAACGGACAGTAGCAACGGCTCTCGGGCACCGACACTTTGGTGGACCCCCAGTCCAAAGAAATTGTTTAAAATGTTTATACCAGTAAGTTCAACTGCCGAGGCCTTGTAATATTTTTTTCACAAACTTTTATGAGATAAGCCGCTTTTGGCCAGTATCATGACTGAACATCTGAACACAATAAGGCATAAAAGAGTAAGTTAGAGAGTGAAATCAATCCGTTCGTGTGCTACAGGAACGGACCACGGTGGTAAACGGGCATTCAACCGTTCGTTGCACCCCGCGAACCGCAGCACCCGCCCGTATCCGCCCCTGTAACTCCCACAGCATCACCAGCAGCGGCCGCGCTAGCTCCATCCATCATCCTCGCATCCAGCTTCATCAACGGGTGTCAGCAGCCTCTGGATCGGTGGCGGTAGCATTCCGCGACGAACCACCACCCGGAGTTAATGCTAGCAATCGCGTCTCGGTGGTCCGTGGACGGGGAAAGGCTGGACGAAAGCACTCCAGCAATAAATCCGTGCGAAAATCCGAAACGGTGAAACGGTTGTGTGCGTGCGTGTTTCGTGGCTGGAAAGTCCCGCAAAATTCTTCGTCTTCAGGACGACGGCGATCGCAAATCCTTCGCAAACAGGATTCCAAACAGCAGGAAGCGACGACGTTTCCGAGGGCAAACGGTTGCTGTGGCTGTGTTTAGTGTGAAAGCAATAGTGCTCATCTCATCTCCCAGCTAGTGTGCGTTTTGTGTTGATTTTTATTGTGCATCTTGCACGGTTCGGGAGAAGAGCGAGAAAGCGTTCGAGCGACTGGCCCCGGGCACCACGCAGCCTGGCCTTATCCTGCCGCCCCCACCGTCCCATTCGACCGTTGACCGTTGGTCACTGTTGGTTCCAGAAAAATAAAGCGAAAAAGTTTACAGATTACCACGGCGATCCGCGAGTTTTCCCGCGAGGAAAGGGTTTTCCGTTTGTGAGAAAAATACGTCGTGCGATGTGCGAGTGAGAGAGGGGCAGTTTTTTTGGTGTGCAAGTGTATGTGTGTGCGCGGTGTTGAATGGTGAAATTTACCGTAATCCAAGCGCGAGGTGCTGCACACGTTACGCCATGGCTGCCACCAGAGGTGACCAGTTCTGATGGAAACCAATAGTTTCCGCTAAAAGAAAGCCCGTCAACAACGCCAGAGCATCTTCCTCGTGTCGTGCAGTGCAAGGTTGGGCCGTTTTCTCGCTGGTTTGTCCGAAAACCCGTGGCCCAACGCCGTCCACACCAACACCAAGGCAACGAAACGAAAAAAAAGTGCTCCGCCGTCGTTGTCGACGTCGTTTTCCTCGTGGAGCGCCACCATCTCGGCATCTTGACGCGCGGCCTACTGCCGCCACTTGGCGACGACACCAGAAGGACCTTCAAAAGGCAGAAATTGTGTGTTGCTCGGTGAGTAGCGTTTTGTTGATAAGGTCTTCCTGTCCGTGGAATGTGCGTTGTGTGGCCCGCTATTGTTTATGCCGCAGCGGCAACGAGCGTTCGAGAAAAGGGGTCGGGGACCACGCCACCGTCACCACCGTCGCCGCCGTCGTCGCTCAATGATCAATAGATGGGATGGAAGAGCGGAAGTCTATTTATAGTGATTCATCCCGTTGTCACCGTCGTCAGGGCCCGCGCGAGGCACCCATTTTCGAGTTGTTTTAGCTTCCGTCTGTCCGGCTATTTTGCGGCCATGATACGGGTTTTTGACGTTTTGCAAGCAGCGCGTTGAGTAACGCTCTACACGATGCTGCCCGTTTGTGGGACGAAAATGGGCGAATTTCAACAATCTCGAGTCTCTCTGGTGGTTTGACTGCGGGAAGGAGGAGGAGTAGGCCATCTCGCATTACGGTCGACCACCCCTCTCAGGCGAGGATGTGCATCTCAGCTCAGCTCCGCGTTGTCGTTGGCTTTGCTCCAGCCGTCAAACGCCGTCGCTGGCTGGTGGCGCTGACTGTGAGGGTTTACCGATGTTGCGGCATCCACCTCACGCGTGTTGCCGCTCTCTGTGTCAAGGCGAACGCAATTAAAACGGGGACAGCCTGTGGGGTTGACCACCACGATTTTACCGAGCGCCACCGCACCTCTTTCTCTTCTCGTACTCACCGAGGGGTGGTTGGTTTTTTCTTCTTGATCCTTCCGAACCGATGCTCAACCCTTCGAATCGAAGTAGTCTGGTTTCGCACGCACTTCACCTTGTAGAAGAGGAACGGAAAGGCCTGCGGCTTGCCAATTAGGTTCGCTCAATTGTCCAGTCGCTCGGGGGGACAAACCGGGGGGAAGCCAAAGTCATGCTGGGCGTCGAGCTGGTCAAGCAACAAGAGCATACGCATACGACCAATGCGGCGAAAGGTCACACCGCAGCAGCAGCAGCAGCAGCAGCAGCAGGGATCCATGTGACGCGGCCTGTAACACCTCAAGGCAGCGAGGCAAAATTGGTTCCAACCCTGAAGCGGCTGCGAACCTGTTGCTCCAGTGACACACGACGCCACCGAGCAGCAACAGGTCACCTTCGAATCGCACTGATGCACTGCCTGCCGGACCCCGAATGATCGCGATCAATTATTGCCCACACTTGCTCGCCCGGAGGACATGGGTTGCGCTCGCTGCTTGCATAACGCGGGCCCTGCCTTTGAAAGGCTTTTCGGTGACACTCCAAAAGGTTATCGGAAATTCTGCTACCACAGCGATCCAATCAAAAACAGAGAAGATTGTTTTCGCCAACATTCATTCGCTTAACAGCTAAAACTTTTTATTCTTTTCCTCCCTCCGCCCAGCCGAGTGCTACTGAAGGTGTTAATCTGTTACGAATATAGATGCTTTTACAGCATTTAAAGCCCCCCCCGTTTCGTGTTTCGTCAGTCAAACCGGCTCCTACCCCACGCGGCGTAGCTTCTTGTCAAACACTTATCTCAACAGAGCAACAGAGCAAAGCAAGCAAGCAAGTAGTTGGCGCTTACGTGAGCAACAACTACTGACCAGTTGCAAAGCCCCGGTGTGTTAGCATCTTCCGCGTTGCCACCTTTCTCGTGGAACGTGTTAGAATGTTTTTTACCCCTCCTCCTCCTCCTCCTCGTCATCTCTCAATTTCCTCGTCTTCAGTGCACGCTTTCGGTGCTCCTGCAACGCTGGAACGCTGGTATAAATAACAAACCAGCTTCAAAGTAATCAAATGATCCTCTCCGACAAACACCTGTGGTGGGAGGATGACGACTGGATGGCGCGAGGCCACGCGGGCGGGTAAGGTTTTGCTGTTGGCACGAGCCTGCTCGTTAAGACAACTTTGTAGCCCCCACACCACATCAAGGCCTGCTTAATGGCGGACTCCCGCCGATCACACATCTCGATCATCGTCCTAGCCACGCTTCAAACCAGTTACTGTCTGGCTTGTTACGTCATTGTGATGCAGCAAATTGATGCAAAATCCCTGCTTTTCATCCGATTCGTGACGATTTATTTATTTGTCAGAATATTAGGAGCAAGGATATTATGGTTTTATTGCAATCGCAACATGCTCTGGCTGTTGTCCTGCTTCGGTACTACCCAGTTTCGCCATAATCGTAGTAACGATGGCAGGCACTGTTGCAAGTTCTACGCGCAAAATGCGCAACCCCGTGCTCTCCTCCTCTACCTCCCAATTGCTTTTCCAGTCTCCAAGATCCAAGTCCGCGCAATTCCCTCCCGTGCGTGCAGTTTAGAACATTCTCTGTTTTGTGCATTGTGGCGCTTGTACAGTGATTCCATCTATAATTTCTTCCCAAAAAACCAGTTCCTTTAACCGAATCGCACCGCGCAACGAGCAGGAAAAGAGCGTCGCCGCCAGCACCCACCATTCGTAGCTAGCGAGTAACTGTTGTGGCCCATCACCTGGAATCAAGCGCCCAACCCACCAACCAACCAACCAACCTACCGGCACGGCAACATCTCCCGATCATGACCCAACTGTACGGTGACAGCACACCGGTGAGCCTGGCGGACGATGTGGCAGCCACGACCATCGAGTGTCCCCACGTCCAGCCGGGCATCGATCTAGTGACGATTGTCAAGCGGACCAAAGCTCCCGGATTCCCGGCCGTCCACTGCACGATGTGCATCGGAGACAGTGCTGCCCCTGACAGTAGTGTCTCGTCGCCACCGCCACCACTGTGGCTGTGCCTCAAGTGTGCAACAGAGCTGTGCGGAAGGGCGGGAAACCAGCACGCACTTCTGCATCATCGGGTAAATGCGGCCGGCCACTTGCCAACGATCGAAGCGCGCGACGAGTGTCATCCAGAGCGCCACTAATTGTTTATTGTCTGTTGCGTGTGTTTTGCTTGTGTGTCTGGTCTTGTACGTGTGCGTGTGCATGTGTGATTGGATGTATGTGCCTGTGTGTATCTATTGCCATTCTAGAATACCGGCGAGTTGCACTCGCTAGCGATAAACACGACCACGTACGAGGTATGGTGCTACTGCTGCGATGATTGGGTGAAGCCGCGCCCCGAATCGCAGGTGGCCATTGTTGTCAAGCTGATGAAACAGGTGACCGCGGAGGATGGGCCGACCAACAACTCCCAAGGAGCACCAGACGCTGAGCTGGAGCCGAAGACGAGGAGCAACGAAACGACGGGTGTCACGAACAGTTACGGTTACCCATCGCGTGACGGAAGCAACATTCTCGATTCGCAGCAGCCGCGTTTACCGGTCGTCCGGGGGCTTACGAACTTGGGCAACACCTGCTTCTTCAACGCGGTACTGCAGTGTTTGGCCCAGACGCCGTACCTGTTGCCGATCCTGCAGCAATCGACGATCAAGGACGAGCAGAAGATTGTACGGGTGCCGGGTGGGGTGCTGCAGTTGCCTAACGGTGGTCCGGAACTGCTGCTACCACCGATCGAAGGTGCACTGGATACGAGTCGTACCCTGACGCAGACGTTCGCCAATCAGCTGGCTGAGATGACGAGCGGAAGGGGTGTCGGTGTGCTGACACCGAAGCGGCTACTCAACGAGCTGGCCAATCGGTGGCCCCAGTTCGGTGATGGCGATCAGCACGATTCGCACGAGCTACTGCGCCATCTGCTGGAGAGCGTCCGGAGCGATGATTTGCGCCGCTATCAATCGCTGATCCTGCAGTCGCTCGGTGAGCTGCGAGAGCTAACGCCGGGCCAACGGAATGCCGATGTGGAGGCTTACCGGGCGAAGGTGAAGTACTACGGCGATCAAATCGCCCAGTGGGCCTTCCTGCCGGATCACGTGTTCCGTGGTTCGCTCGTTTCCACCCTTACGTGTCAGGATTGCTACGGTACCTCGTCGCAGCACGAGTACTTTATGGACATTTCGTTGTCGCTTTGTGCGCCCAGCACATCCATCCCGGTGTCGCTGATGTCGGTGGCACCGATTAACCGGACCGCCCGTGATGATACCGTGGAGCCTCCGGATGATGATGCGACGAACGATGAAGATCCGACCTCGTCGGCGGATAATCTGGTCTGCTCGGTCGGTATGAGTGCGGAACGGGCGGCACAGATGGCGGAGCAAGTGGCACACCGTCGTAGCATCGATGAAACGTCGTCTCCGGACACCACGGCCACTGAGATGCCACTGGTCGAGGGGTGTGCTGCGCCGGGAAAGCGGCGCCAGCGTACGTACAGCCATGCCGATTGGAGCAACACGATCGCACCGCGCTACCAGTGCGAAGACGGTGAACAGTCGGTACAATCCTGTCTGAACAACTTCACCACCGTGGAGCTGATGAGTGGACTGAATCAGGTTTGCTGCGACTCGTGTACGAAACGCCAGAACACAGGCAAAGAGGTGAGGACGAATGCTACCAAGCAGTACCTGATCTCGGTACCACCGGCCGTCCTCATTCTGCACCTGAAGCGCTTCGAGGCCGGCATGTACGGGATGCTAAGGAAGCTGGCCACCCCGGTTACGTTCCCGTTCGTGCTCGACATTGCTCCATTCTGTGGTTCGAAGGTGAAGCGGGCCACACATATCCGCCCGGGGCAGAAGCGGATCCTCTACTCACTGTACGGTATCGTTGAACACTCGGGCTCCATGTACGGGGGCCATTATGTCGCGTACGTGAAGGTGCGGCCACCGTTCGGCCCAGACGATGAGCGCTGGAAGTTTATACCGCAGGGCTCGAAGGATGAACTTGACCGCCGGTCCGAGCATGAGATGGCACGCGAACAGGCACGCCGTATGGGTGTCGCAACGGCGGCCGGTGTCACTAGCACCACCACCATCGCGACGCACCAGCGCGACAGTGATGACTCATCCAGCGGGGACGATGATCCATCGGAGGTTCAACAGCAGCGGCACAGGCTGGACGATTTCGCTGCAACCAACAGCGGCTCGAATCCTGGGACGTTGCCAGGGACAACCGATACGCCAACGGCACCACCCGGCAAGTGGTACTACGTATCCGATAGCTACGTGCGCGAAGTGACCGAGGAGAATGTGCTGAAGGTGCAGGCCTATCTGTTGTTCTACGAGCGCATGTTTTAAGCGGCGATCGTGCTTTGACACCGCAACCCCCGGTGGCGGCACGCGCCTACTTTGTCGTGCCCCGTGTAGCAGCAACTCTCGAAAATAAATGCGCCGACTGTTCTTCTTCTTCTTCCTCTTCTTCTTCTCTGCAAATTAAATCCTCTTCACGTTTAAAATCTGGTCATACAGAAAATAGTTAGAAAAAATAGCGTTTTTGTACCTTCCATGCGGAAGAACAAAGCTACAGCGAAACACACACGTTAACAATAATAAGCATGATGATCATGATCAACAGCAAAAACAGCGTAGCCACAGGTGTAACTAAAAATGTCAAATCAAATCGTTAAACATCTAGGAATAAAGTGGTTCCTTCACTGAGTTTACTACCAATCTCTGGACTTCTCGATGGACTTTCTGTTCTTTTCTGTTTTTTGTTTGTTTGAGTGCAACATCCGTACGGTCGGCGGTACCGCTTAAGAATGGGGTACAAATTAATGGTAACCATCGTGCGTGCGTTGTGGCCAGGGGGCACGCGGGGATGGGTAGAGGAGGAATGAACAGGTCGAGGTAGGTCACACATCACCCGCCGCATGACCACGACAACAAATGCTCTCGATTGCATATTCATTGGTCAAATTGTGGCTGTCGACGACGACGCTCAATCGACGACCGTGTTGTTGCTAAAGTCCAGACAAGCACCGCCAGTAGCAGCAGCAGCAGACCGGCCGTCACATATTGAAATGGGGATTCCGGACGCGATGGGATGTCAAAGGGCAATTGCCTTTCGCCATCGAAATCATTCGCCCATCCTTTGCCGCTGCCAGCACGTGCTGAATGTTTAATTTGGCACAGGGCCGACTCCTTTGGACTCCGTTGCAGTTTCGATGCGACATTTCTGTAAACTGAACAACGAACTGTCCGAACGTGCTGCTGCTCTGTACGCCGTCGCCGAGTAAGATGCGAGACGAATCTCCCAAGGACTCATCGTGGCGTGTTCCCTGGTGACCTTTTTGGGGTGTGGAAGGTTAAGAAGATAAGAATTTGTTTGAAAAATTAGACTACAATCCGTACCCGCCCTCGGTGGGGCAATAATCTCACATGCACAAGGTCTCTTCCCCGATAATCAGAGAAGAGTACACCAGGGGGCCTACTACTATGTGGGGTGCAGGAAGTGTTTTAGAACGGACGCACGCACGCGTATCTGTGTCAGTGTGCTATAGATGCGTTGCAGGTTGCTGAGATGAGCGGTTTGAACTTTCTACTCTGCTGTTGGAGCTGCCCTCTCTACTCGCATATCGAGTCATCTTGTGAACAGCATCATCTCCCAGCTCGCCACTATCGGCTTGTTGTTAGCCATGATGATGCGCTACGGCGTTAACCGTTAGGCGGTGTGATGGTGGGAGGTGGCTTTGTTGCTTACGATGCATAGCGGGGCCATTCTCATCATTGGCCAGCCAGCAGGATGATGGTAGAGGTGGTAGGCCTTTCCCACGTTGTGCCTCCGTGGATGCATTGTCCAACCAGCCAGTGAACGCGGAAATCAGCTGCTTGCCAGGGGCACCAATCCGAGCATACCTCGATAACGATGATCCAATTACTGTGTAGAGTAGCTCCCTCGGTCGGCATTGTTCCCAAAACATGCATACCTCATCTCTGTGCAAGCGTTCCATTACACAAAACATGGTTTTATGAGACAAACATTCCAACGATTCTCGATAGCTCGATACTATCATGAGTTAGTTGATTGCGAAAGCGTTGCATCGACGCGGTATCAGAGAGAGAGAGAGAGAGAGAGAGCCCCTAGAGTGCCTCGTGCATCCTTGAACCGGTAGAGTTTACCTTGAAAGGGGAAACCGAATCGATCGAACCGTGATGTCGGTCCATCGACCGACCGCAGTAAGTAAAGCGGCCACCAGTTTTTTTTTATTTTGTTTGCCATCTTCTCGTGCATGAGAGCATGCTCGAGTTTTGTGCCACTGTTCATCGCATTTTTGATTACGACGAGCGCGTAATCTACGGCGCTATCGGTCAAGGACAGCTTGGTGTCTTCAATTATGTTCTTACTGAGCTGGGTGCCGCAGAGCAGCAGAGCCGGTGGGGTTGGCTTCGCTTGCAGACGAAGAGTCCTTCACCTCACCCGGTCAAGCACCTCGCTCAAGATCATGGTATCATTCACCTACAGGAACGTGTATATCACTTGTTCCATTTATAGAAGCGATGTCCCTGTTTCACTCTTCTAGAAAGTTCTCAATTACTTCAATGTATTGGAAGTAACTGGTGGCGTCTTGTTATCTTAAATAGTTGAAGATCTCAGATAATCCGTGAGATATTTCAAGAAATGTTCCCTTGAACCATTTCTTCTGAAGAACGTTCAAAATCTTTCCACAACCAACGGAGCGACGCAAACGAATGCCATTTGCATCGAATCTCAAACCGTATCTGGCCATCGTTGTGCAAGAGTTGACGGTGATTTAACGAAGGAACCCTTGGCTTCACCTCACCTCACCACTGAATGAATGCCAGACGAATGTGGTGTGGAAATGAAGCGTTCAGCAGCCGTAACAACTCGACTCGACTCGCCACACTTTTCACTATCTTATCCCCTGGGAGGGGAGGTATTTTGTTTCGCAAAATTTATCAATTACCCACCAGAACCAGCGCCGGCATTCTCTGCGATCACAAAGAAGCGCTTTTCCGCGTTTCTCTGGCAAAACGGGTTCGGTTGCGCCAATGATTTGAGGTATATAATACTACTGCTGCCGCAAGTTTTTCCCGATTTTCCGATTTTCCTCTCCGCCTGGATGTAACCCCCAGTTGCTTGGGAGTTATGTGCGAACGGCGGTACGTACGTTTCATGGTCGGATGGATTGGCATGCCAATTGTAGTCCGTCGCCGAGCCCCCCCCCCCCCCCCCCCCCCCCCTGTGGAAAAGTGGTTCAGTAGGGCCCTTATCTTGCGCCATTCGAGCAACCGAGACTGGAACCGGTGACTCGTTGATGACTGAAACATCTATTAACGCTGCATGCTGCATAACTCGCTGGCTTCTTTCGCGGTTAGTGATATGAGTTAAATAGATCAATGCTCTGATCTGATGACCCATCATTCCTCGGCGTTGACTGGCGCCCGTTGAAAATTGATCCAATGACAAAACGGTTTTACAAAATAACATAAAACCCCGCTGGCCAAGAGTGCACCTCTTTCGCTACGGTGGTGGTCCGATCAACGACCGACATCCAGCACCAGCAGCCGCGCCAGCGTCAAGCCAGTCGAGAGCTAATCGGTTTCGGACGGTCTGAACCCCCCATTACGAATGGAGCAAACACCGTGGCGCGAAACGGGTTGAAAGGAATGGTCGGATGGTGATGTAATCTGTTGTTTTGGAACTGTCAGAGGCCAGACCAGACGGGCGCAACAACGCCCAACGAACGACGAAAAGGACGATGGCGATGACGATGGCGATGACGACGACCTCCCTTTGACCGTCTGCTGAGCTGAGCTGTAGATTGGAGGCTTCAATGGCCTTCGACAGGGAGCCAGCGAGAGAGAGAGAGAGAGAGAGAGAGAGAGAGAGAGAGAGAGAGAGAGAGAGAGAGTGAGTAAGGTGTGGACCCCAAAGTCTGGGGGCACAGATTGATCGTCGTCGAACGTTGAAGAGAAATGGCAACAGGGTTAAAAAGGTTTACGGTTTCGGTGTTTGGTCGAAACATCTGTTAACATTTGGATAGGAGGGCCGGAGGGGAGAAGGATGGAAGAAGGAAAAAAGCCATCTATCGTTCGTCTTCGCATCGGAAAATGGGTCGACGATAGATTGGGCGATGGGGTTGATCGCATGCATAACGCGCCCTGTTTCTTTGTTGTCCAAGTCGTCCGAGGCAGTGAGGTTGGTTTTTTGCACTTATCCAACCATCTTTCCCCCCCTCCCTCGCGTGTATGCGACATTGGACACTGTAAACATGTAAACTCAATATCCAAATCAAATTAAAATTCCATTGCGAGCCTACTTGGAGCCCTTTTTGGGAGGTACATTCGATGTCATCGAAGGCAGAAGAGTGTCACCCGATGACGAGCAAAGAGCCCCGAGACTCGCGAGAGAGCATAACCGAAAGACAAAGCGCCCATCAATCAAACAAACGCAGATAATTCGTTTGATTTAATGCCAGCAAACGACGACAACGACGACACGGAATTCTGGAACTAAAAGACAAACACATTATCATTCGCATTATTTTTGACGTGCGGGGTGAGGGTGGTTTTGTTTTTTCCAAACGGTTTTTTTTTGCCCATTCGAGTTTTTGCCCATTCTGTGTTTGCTTTGCAGACAAACAACAGTAATGGGGGGGGGGTCGGCAAGTAAAGTGCCAGCGCTGCCTGGCTCCTTATAATTTTACGCTTCCTTGGCCGCGCGTTACGCTGCCCCCTTTCACACTCTCGCAGCTACTACCCAAAAGGTGCGCTCCCTGGATCGTAATGAGGAGCGACACGATGAAACACCTTACCGTGCCGTTGAATTTGTCCGTCCAAAGTTTTAACTGCGTTTAACATTATGACGCGATTATTACACGACACGATGGATGGTGCCACGCGGCATTCACGTCGATGTTGATGATGATGATGATGATGATGATGATGATGAGCAGTAGTAGACACACGCGCCCCCCCGGGGGTTGTGTTGTTGCGGAATGGTATGAATTGTTGCCACGCGTAACTGCTGATTACGCGTGTCGCGACGACTGTCGCGCTGCTCTGGTGGCCCACTTGTGGTCCCCGCCACGCTATCACGGCCACAATCAATTATGTTTTGCCGCTGCTCTATTCGGACGCTCCTCGGCGATGGGGGCGATTCAAATTTCGAAACAGCTTCCACCGATTTCACCGCCAAATGGGAGGGGGCGTTTGCCAAATCTCCTAATCAGCATTAGCGCTCGTTTCCCGCGCTGCTCACTCTTGAGCCAAGTTTTCGAATCGTTTCGCTCATGCTAACGAAGAGAAATGGAGCCAGCGAATGGAGAAAAAAAAATCAATAGAGGGACAGTGGTACTATAGTTACTGCTGTCGGAGTGTAGCAGCACCTTGTCCAGTTCGCTTCTTTTTTCTGTACTTTCACTCATGCACCAGCGCAGCAGCAACATGTTTCGTGGCCATCGACGGTTTCAAGGCCCGACCCCCAGAGGGAAGGGGGACCAGTTATTGATGGTCAATACCTTCTTCCCTTATCGTGTTGCGGTGCTTTTGCTACAAATTTGCTGCATCTCTCGAGCACCTTCGTAGCACTTTTTGATGCGGTCACCCTGTCCGAAGGGATTAGTAGCTGGTGGTAGTGGTGGGGGAGGTCACTGTGAAACGTCTTTCACTTTTGATTTCTTTCGAGTTCCCCGGTACGGTGCGGTGCAGCAGAAGAAGAAGAAACCGGTTAAGCAAGAGAGGTGAGAGTCTTTGCGCTTGGATTTCAATCATCGGACGTCACGCGCAGCACACCACTCCGATGCACTGCTTGATGATGGTTGTCATCGCGATACGGTGCCTCCTTCGATGATCGGTGGCAGTATCTGGTCACACTGGCACCTTCCAGTGACAGTACACTTCGTCATCGAAGAAACCTGCGGCACGCGATTGTGATCATTTCCTTTGCCCCCACCCCCTCGTTTGAAGAACAATCTGCTGCTGCTGCTGCCTCCTCCACCGATGTCGATGTCTATTTCTGGTGTGCCGTGGTGGCACAACCGCCCTTCCGCACCGGAAGAGACCCCCCCCCCTCCCCCACACGGTTGGGCGGTTGGTTTTTGGGGGCCATTCCGCCGCTCGCCAGCACCTTGGGTGCAGTTCTGTTCTCCTAGGCCGCCGCTCCCCGTAAGGAGATGGCGATCAACTTGACACGAACCATGGTCGCTCGATGTCAACCTTCCCCGGGTGTTGTGCCGTTGCACCAATGTGTGTGCGAGTGGGTCAGTTCTAATGGCCACCATCATCGAGCAGCAGCAGCAGCATCATCATCGCTGTTGCTGCTGTCATCACCACCACCACCACCAGTGGGTCGTGTGGCAGTCAGACCACAGCCTCTCTCCCTCTCTCTCTCTCTCTCCCGCAAGGTGATCGTGTGGCGTTGGTGACACTCGCGAGCTAGTATCACGCACCGAGTTACTACGACAGCGAGTTCGGATGTCATTCCGCGATTCCGCGATTGTTTTGCGTGTGTGTTGGTGTGCAGCGGGAGTACGTGATCGCGTGCGCGCGCGGGGACTGTATATCGAGCGCATAAAACGCGCATGGTGCAACGCGTTTGATTAACCTTCACTCGCACGGTGCGCGGTGCGCCACGGATGAGTGGCGATGGCAGCGTGTAAACCTGATCGCGGTCATCTGACGATCGCCTCGGGTCCCCCAAAGAAGAGGTGAGAAGGTTTTTACGATGGCGTCGTCACACCTTGTACCGTACCGGTTCGCTTATAGAGACTTCTCGAAGGAGCGGTTGGAACAACAAAGAAACAAGCTGCTTCCATTCGCGCGATCGATGCGGTGCGTCATAGCTGTTGTGGTTTGGTGTTGTTTGCGGTCGCCAGTCGTAACAGGAGAATCGATCGCGTAAGACCTGGCAATCCAATTTGTAGAGTAAAGATTCACGTGAGATCTAGCTGCGTGATCGTAATTCAAATGCTCTATCAACAGAACAGATAAAATCCATCAAATCCATCGGTGTTTGGTGGAACTTACCACCGAATGTCACCGTCAACGACATTCGAAATGCCGCAAACACCCTCCCGGCCGGTGTTAATGGGTATGCAAAGCGAATGCGCAAGTTCAAGCACTGGGCAACCTTCAGACATTCACCGTCGGTTCGGATCGCGCGCCAAAAGGAGCGTCGCAAGCGCCTTAATCGATGCGATGCAGCGTTTGCAGACGAACCCACGAGCGTGCCTGAGGTCGGTTGTTGGTATCGCACCGCAACGGTATCGCCGTGCGCCGTCTCGACCTTATCATGGTCAATTGAGGCACACTGCTGCCCCTAAACGTATTCGTCGTCGGTCATTTGCCAGCCATCACCTCTGGTGTACTGACTGATTGATTGATTGACTGATTGGTCAATTGATTAGAACATGAGACACGACACCACGCGGTGCTCCCGTTGTGACCTGGACACGGACCCGGACATTAGGTTTCGGTAGTTGCCCCCGTTCCGCGCTCCCTTTTCCATGCTGCCACTGTTAATCGTGATTGACGTTCAGAGGCGATGTCTCCGTAGCAAACTGAAACAGCTGTTTCAAAATTGACGTCAATTCGGCGCGGTTCGATGGTCCCCCGGGTGAACATCGCGCGTGAAAAGGTTGAATCACGTGGAACATCCTTTTTTCCTCCCTCAGGACGACACACGCATCCCAATGACTACTGTGTCGCGAAAGTAAAGTGTATTTCGATTTATTTTGAAAGTTCCTGTTTTATTCCCCCAAATCAATTTCGTCCCCATCAAAGTAATCCCTCCTGGACATAATGCACACTCCCCAACGGATTTTCCAGCTTTGGAAATACTTGATAAAGTCCACTTTAGGGATAGGCTTGAATACCTTTATCAAAATTTAATTTACGAATTATCTGAATATGCTAATATCATTAGCAAGGTTAAGTTGTTAGTTGTTAATCGAAGGTTTTCCAACAGCAATTTTTTTATTTGTTGGGCGTGAGTCTTATTAATTGACGTTGATGGTCGTCTAGGACGTTCTTCGTTTTCACGGTTCCTGAGCTTCTTGGAAGTCTTTTGACCACTTGTAAACATTTTTATTTAACTTAGCATAGTCACCAAAGGCTTTCTGCATCATTCTTTACCCCGCCGCAAACTAAACTTTATGTAAATTCTTTGCTCCAAAAATTTCGTCATAGCGAAAAACCAGGAATGCACTTTTAGTACCACACAAAAAAAATTGTATCTCAAAAACTAATCATTATTTTAACGCGAAACTTGGCATGAATGTCAATCAAAGTACTGGCAACCTACAAAAAATACGAGAATTATAAAATTCGTTCACACGATCAAATAGAGTACCCATTCATCTTACTTTCGTGACACAGTAGTACATGCGCTCAGATTATTACTCATACCGATGCTAATGGGCTCCTGGGGCCAGCATGCTAATAGCATTTCAATCGGTATGACGCTCGAACGCTTACTGGCGCGTCGAATGACGTCCACTGCTACTGATTCGCGGGTGGCAGTAATCTGGTTCGATTCCATTAATCCAGTTCACGGGCCATTCCATGATGCGAACTCCCTTCTTCTTTCGAGATTTTTAATGATGTCAGAGACGGCTCTAAGTGGCCCGCAGCACGCCACTCGGGAATGGAAGGTTTTGCGGACGTTCAACGAGACAACGTGATTGGCCCAGTTCTGATTGTTGCCCGTGTGCGGCAGTGGGTTTATTTACAACAACACTCTGCTCTCTGCTACGTAGCCTTTCCAGTCGCAGGTTGGTGGGTGGGTTCGTTGGTTGGTTAGTAGGTTGTAGGCTGTAGGCTGTGTTCTTATCATCATTCAGCTTCAAGATTGGACGCTACCGCTTTTCAATAACATTCATCATCAGCCAGCTGCGCTAACACTGCACGTGTCAATCATCATCGCTGTGGTTACGTTACGATCATCGCATAGAATATAGACCGTGCATTAGGCTAGTGTTCTTGTCCGCCCAACCCCCGTCGAAAGCCGCTTGCAGGTTATACAATCGGGAAAATTAGTAATCACAAACTGCTGATTAGATTTCTCAACCTTTCCTGTGCAATATCTTTCTTGCTATTATCGCAGACCATCAAAAACTTTAGGAAATAATGTTGAAATAGGATGATTTCATCGGAATACACATCACAAAAATATAGTTATGGTCGGTAGCGGATGATACGACTTGAACTTAGATATTAGAGACATAACATAACAAATAAATCATAATCATGCACCTGAAACGTGAAATCTTGTAGCATCTTTCGATCTTTAATTGTTAAATGATCACCCAACAATAGCATTGCAATAACGAAGGCGAGAAAATAATTTTAGAAAAGTAAAACAATTTAAAATGCTTCCAAAGAATTCCTCACCATTATTTTGCTTCAACGGTGTGTAGGCATTTATTCAACGTTGAAGCGACGTGGCCAACCGAACCATTTGGATATTTTTGTATTTCTTGTACACTTTGCGTGGAACATTCATCACGATGACGCCAAATGACATGCTTTTGGGATTCACTGTTTCTTTTACGGATTCTCTCAGCATGACCACAAGGCATTCTGGTGAAGTCATCGCATTGCTGGTCGCGCACGTGCCACCGATGCTTGTTGTTTGATGAATCACGTTTCTTGGGATTTGATTTGATTTTTTTAAATCGCGAGTCGAGTTGTAACCTTTGAAGTGGGATGGAAATGAAGTTTCTAAATTTACGTAATTTCAGCAACGCTTGTAACAACGCCATGAAACCCTAAATTCATTCTTGTGCTCTCGACGATAGCTATAGAAAGCGTAATTATGCTGTTTTACTGGTAGGCGAATGGTTAGAACCGGCCAAACAGGAAGGGATAGCGGTGAGAGGGTTCATGAGTAATGTGCTGCGGTCTGTAGCTCGATTGTGATACAATATTTTCATCAAGTTTATGTCGCCTCGCTTCGCCATCACTTCTACGCCATTCGCGCCATTTGTTCGAGCAACCGGACGGACTATGCATCATCGGTTTGCATCTCCTGTATGTGCCGCTGTAAACCGGTGTGCCGCCGGAGCACAGGCACACTCTGGCCGGTTCCAACATTGATTGGTCCTATCGTTAGACGACGTCAGAAGCACACACCACGAAGCCAGCCCCCCCGTGGGTGTAGCCAATCACCGAGAGTGTCACATTGCCATGCACGCTGCTCCCTCGGACAGTGTCTGCGGCGCCACCTGAAGCGTACGGTTGTTGCTTCGCGAAGACCACGAGCGTGATAGGAAGGTGAACCGTCTACGGTGGTTGGAACAGGGGTCGGGGGGGGAGGGGGATTGCCGTTTTCAAGGATACCTTCCGTTATGATTGGCCGTTTATTACGGTTGAGGTAACGGGCAATGCTTTGCATTTGTCGGATGATGTGGATCATTATTTCACCCGGAGACAGCTACTGGACGGACAGGTGGAGGAGAGACATATTGGTTGTTTAGGTGGGAAATGAAGTCAAGATAAAGAAGGAAGCATTTCGTTTATATCGTTTGCCAATTATCCATAGAATTAACAATTTTTTATCTTACTCTTACTCTGGAAAACATCCATAACCTTCTAGAAACGTTATGGCCAACGGCAAAGACATGAAAGGTTCGATTCCATCAACGATTACGAGAATGAGTTTAGCGATCGTTATGGTAACGAGTCCAAGGACTCTGATAGGTTATGCATATCTAATTAGTGCTGTTTAATGCTGTTAAGTCGCTCTACTGCCGCTGCTCCGATTAGCAGATTTAAGCAGCCTTAGTAAGGGCCCAGAGATACTGACTAATGACCGTACTGAATCGTTCATCGTGTCAGCACGAAAGTATTGCAAACCCCTAATATAAATCGCAATGTAAAATCAGAGTTTGTTTATTAAACTTTACTAATGCATACCTCTTTCCCATTCTTCTCGTTACAGGCCCCATCTAACAGAGTGGTTGATTTTGCAACACAAATATTGCAACCGTTAAACATATGAAAGTGCTTTGAAGTGGTCTAACGATTCAAGTAGGAAATACAAATAGCACTCTTGCCTGTGGCATCAGATAAGGAAGGGGGAAATCAAGGAAGCCAATCCTCACCTACTCGCAACGTGGCATCGAATTGAACGCAGCGTGAACCGCCAACAGGAATCGGAATATTGATTAGTTTGTTTAACGTAGCGTGTGGTATTCATCCTTGGCATACCAAATTAATCAAACGTTATGTTGAATAATTTGATCGTTTCGTGTTTCTCGTAGCACACCCGAGATTCAGAGACACTAATGATAGAGATACACAAAAGAGGAAGCAACAAATTAACTAAACAGTATCCGTGAGGGATTCCCATCAAAGTTCCTACAATTAGTGGTGACATACTGGCACCACAAAGAAGTTCGCTCAGCTCTCTATCGGTTCGAGAAGATGGTCCTGGATTGAATGAAGTTACCATCACCCCAGTGCGTACATTTGGTCGTCTGCCACAAGCAAAATGCGACGCACAAGTCGCAACTCCTTC
>NC_064877.1:32492500-32505000 GCF_943734665.1 Anopheles aquasalis | reverse complement strand
TGTCGAAAAACACCTTTGAATAACTTTATGTTCTTCTCGAAACCATTCCTTTCAGTAACTGGAAATCTATCCTGCACACCTTCTTTTCAGCGTAAACCCTTTTCTTAGCTCTAGGGCACCAGCGCAAATTAGCAAACACATTTGGTCACAACAACATATCCCGCGGTGTTTGGCGAAAAAGTGCACCGTATGGGAGGGCGTTCGGCTTCGGATCGGGACCGAATGCTGCAACCGAAACTACTGCTGGCACTGGCACTGGCTGGCAGGACAATCGTGTCCCAGGACATTCTAGGTCAAGGACAAGATACTCGCCTGTGGAAAGCGAAAAGCTCCGAGAGTGGTGTGACGGTTCGTTTAAACTGTTCGGCTATGCCACAACGGTACGCTCGCACCAGCTCTGCATTCCACGCAGTAACACAAGCACAGAGTGCGCTCTCCGGTCGGTCCAGTCGCTTGTTGTGCACGCTTTTATTATCACGCTTCGATACGCATTGGGTGTGGAATGTGGCGTGGCACGGCGACGGCGGCGTCCCCAAACGAAAAACAAAAAAAAAACGCGTATGAATTTTTCATTGGAGATTGTACCAACTCTCCACACTGGTGGCCACACGTGGGGCAGTATGGTTCGCTTTCTCTATGCTCCCCCAGCTGCTGGTGGACGGATTACTGATGCTGGTGCTCGTTTCTTCATGCTGCACTTAGTGCAAAGGGAGGGTTCACAGCTGCCATTCCAAGCGTGATACAGGGTTCAACTGCCCATGGCAGGGGCTTGGTCGCTCCAATGGACCAGATTCATGTTGCTGAACTCCCCAGACCGTACACACCTTACTCGTTCACTCGTGATTCGGTTCGGAAGGGCGTGGAATAAGGTGCGGACTGGACTGGAGGGAATAGAGAGACGGAGAGAGAGAGAGAGAGAGAGAGAGAGAGAGAGAGAGAGAGAGAGAGAGAACAAGTGCGAGTGCATGTTACAGTGAAGGAGGGATGTCAAAACCACCCCTCATCACCGCCGCCACTGTACACATGATTTGGTCGTTTGGCGCACATCCGCTGACGGCATACCGAGGGGCACACCTTCCTTTGTTTGTTCCGTCTGATTTGAGCCACCAGTAAGGCGATGGTGGTTCCTCCGTATTTTGATTTCGTCACCACCATCATCATCGTCGTCATTTTCGGCGCCATATCGGGCATTCCCAGTCCCCCCTGCGGCCCAGTCCCTACTACTCCACATCCGGCAGGCACATTAACATCACAGACACACCAGTTGCTGAACTCGCACTCTCGTGGAACTGAAGATTGGAGACACTTTTATTGCGGAATCCTAACAAAACCCTCTAGAGATATAGAGGTCACTGTTCGAAAAAGGACTCGTACCTAGCGGCGTGTCAGCTCCGGCGAAGAATTGTGTAACTTTAAAGGAATCGTCGAACCATCTACTACACTTTTTTCCCTTTTCTAGCTAGTGGTGAATTCCGTTAACTTATGCGTTACACACCAGCAACACACTCAGACAAGGCACCGAATATTGAAGGTTTTCAAGGCGCGGATGCGTCGGACGCGGACCACCACCAGCAAACTCGACGAATCCTTCAGCACAACTGATCTTCATCGTTGCGGGAGCCGCGGACCATCGGATGGTTCGTCATCCAAGGAATTCACAGAGAGCAAGAGAGCAAAACAGAGAGAGAGAGAGAGAGAGAGACTGGAGCATTTTCGAATTGGAACACCACCAGCCCCTTCACTTCTGCGCGGGGGCTCGTCTGCTGTCGGCGAAGCATTCAACATAAATGGTTAACATAGAGAGAGAGAGAGAGAGAGAGAGAGAGAGAGAGAGAGAGAGAGCGAGCGAGTGCGCTCTCTAGCGGCCGCAGAGGGTGACAAAGCGGACGGGTGGAAAAGGGGGAAACATATGATTCGATGAGCATCATATGAGAGCTCGCGCGCTATTGCAACCACCCCGGTCGGTGCTAGGAGAGCAAGCAAGCAGCAGCAGCACCCAGCTCCCCTTTTAAAGTGCCACCAACAATCTGGGTGGAACTGAGGTGGTGTTGACGAAGGAAAGTAATGCAGCCGCATAAAGGGAGCTCCTCTCTCACTCGCTCCCTCTCGCTCTGTTCTCTGTTTAACTCTCGCATATCCGATTCTCTCTTCTCCGTCCGAATATCGTCCAAATGGTGACTTTGTATTACATGGTCCCCACACCCACTTCCTGTACTACTTGGTGCCCCAAAAGTGACACTAGCCTCTTGGCCTCCTGGAGTGGGGGGGGGGGGGGGGGGGTGGCATTCTGATGGTTGTTGATGGTGAAGATAAGCCTTGCCAACGTATGCAAAAGGGCATGATTATTATCGAAAAAAACGGATTGATTTGTGGTGAGGGTTGTGTTCCTAGAAGAGTCCGTTGACGTAGAGAAGAGCGCGTTTAAGGATACGGTCGGTCGGTCGGTCGGTCGGGTCCTAATGCAATTACTACGTAGATGAGCTGACGTGACGAGAACGAGACCGAGTCCGGATTACTGCGCTCGGTTAATGTGGTTAACGTGCTTTGTTGAGCCTGTGCGTGATCGTCGGCTGCTGGTACCGCTGGTAGAGCATAGGGCCGAGCCACGGGGCGTTTTATGTTTAAATCAAATTTCCATCCATTAGAGGATGTGGCCAGTCTTTCCTCAAATACGCAAGAGAGCCACAACTTTTATGGTTGGGTGGTATATGGAACTTCAAACGTATTCCGAATCGATCGGACAACCGATTGGATTTGTTGTACGCCGAAGGGTTTTGCGCCAAAATCGCGATGTTCTACTTCGACGTGAGCTTCGAGCACATAAAAGGGACAAGTGAATACCTTTCACCATTCTTGAGAAGCGTTCAACGATCGTTATGCGGTTCTGTTTCTTTGGACACTTCACAAAGATCCTGACTACGCCATCACTCGACTCGCCACGAAGTGTTTCTGTTTTGAAAAGAATCTCATCTACTTCGGTGATGAATAGTTAAACGGCACATTAATTGAGTGATTCAATGCCCAAGAGAGCGCACCCCTCGTTGGTTAGTTTCTCTAGGTCTTCTCTTCGCCACTACACGGGCTTCATTCATGTCCCGTTACTTCTATACACGACACGCTCCTGTGTCCTCTCGTGCACACCTCGTGCACACAGACGGGGAACACAAAGTGTACTCCACAAAGCAGAGAGCAGCATTCGTGTAAACCTTCTTATTTGCAAAAAGGTAAAGCTGCAGTCATGCTTATGTCTGCATGTCCTGTCGCGGTGCCATCGTGTACGCGGAAGTTCATAAAACTTCAAGGGGAAATAGTTCGCTCAATGCGCGATGTTCAAACCCGCGCTGCCATGATGATGCTGCCTGGCAGTGATGCAGGTTCGTTGGGGCTTTTGCATATTTAAAGCACAACACAGGCACCGTGTCCGGTGTTTAGGCACATCCTTTCCTTCCCTTTGGCTATCCACTCCTGGCTGCGGTCGCTAGAGAGTGTCCTGGCGGCTATTTGCGAATGGATATGGTGACTGGTATGTCGGAGAACCGGAACTCATTCCCCAGACACATTCGATGGGGCACATGCAAAGCGGCCCGCCACTACGTTCCTGGAAAGCTTTTGACCTTTCCTGGGTGGCGGTTGGATGGCTGGACCCTCGGGCAGATTTCGTTACATTTTCCGGTCAGTTCACCACCCGCCGCTCGATGAATGTTTCATCTGGGGGCCTCGAGGCTAACGGGTGTACGGGATTTGCCCTAGTTTCACTAAACCACCACTAACGACCAACCGAATCAACCGGCCAACATCGCGCCAATGACGTCAGAGCGACAAGCGGAAGATCGGTGGGAGGGGTGAGGTGGGGGACGGTGACCTATATTCGTGTGATACGGCGGTGTATGTACGGTGTACGGTGGAAGGATACGAGCGAGAGCTATAGCTTAGGGGGGAAGGAATGATTCTGTTGACGTGCTCGCCATTTTGTCGAATGAAATGATTCGCAGAAGGACATATTAGGGGAGGAATCGAAAAGGATTCAATTATTAAAATCTTCGTGTCAAGCTTGGGTCATGATGGGATTTCAAATGTTGCGGAATGCAATATGCACGGCATTGCAACGATGTCGACATCCATGGGGAGACCATTCAAAATGAATTGTAATTTCTCTCAGATCGAAGGATGCTGTATCGCGTATGGCATTTTTCTTCGTGATCCATTCTTGTTGAGACTTAACGTTGAGTGTTTTCTCTTTCGTTGTAGGTTATCGTTTCGCCCGTCCTGGCCGGACTAGCCGTTGCTATCGGTGTGCCAATACTGTTGTTTTACGTGTACGGAGTGGTCCCGGTCTCGCTGTGCCGTGCCGGGTGTGGCGAAGGGACCAAGTTCGAGTTTGACGAGGAGGAAGACAACGGTTCACGAAACCATGGTAAGGCTTCGTAAATGTAGCAGCACTCGTCGGAACGAAAAGTTTCCAAATCTAATTTCATTCTCCCATCAATCTCTCTCCATTTCCATCGTCAGACGCTGCCAGTGTGGATGCTGTATCGCGCATCGGTGCTACGAGCATCGGAGAAGTCAGCCTGAGCGTTGCTAGCGGTAGCCATCTTGGCGTGTCCAGTCAGCATTCGACGTACGGTGTAGCAAACCCATCGACGACCGCTCTCGCTGGCAGCATCACTGGGTATGTACCGCCATGCTCCGAAATCTGCCCTTACACTTGGGGTAGCAACACACTCACGCTCACGTTTTCCGTCTCACAGGCATCGGCTGGAGGTACAGGCGGATGTGAGCACATCGGAGACGGCTTCGGCCGTGACGTGTGTGAGCGAAAAGTCCGGCAACACGCTGAACGATGCAGCTTCGACGAAGGCACTGGCCGGTTCGATACTGAGCTACAAGCAGCAGCAACAGCAGCAACCGCAAACCGACTCGAGTGCGTTCAGCGAGGACGGGACGTCGGAGCGAGTACGCTTCGACAACACCGTCTGCTATGTCATCGATGGTAAAAAGGATTCCTGTGATATCTGGTACACTGTCTCACTGGATCAGGTACAAAACGGCGCGGTATGCCAGGAGATACACGACAAATATGATTAACGGAACGCATCCTTTTTTACTTGTAGGACACGGCTGCCGATAAGGCAAGTCTAGGCAGTGGACGTTCATTCCGTAGCTCCGAGCGATCATTCCGGGACGATTTCGATTCAACCAGCGTGTCTTCCGCGCACAAGCGCATCAACTTTGGCAAGCTGATACCGAAGCTAGGATCCGGTCAGCATCGCAACCTTTCCGTGGACAGTGCTACCGGTTCGTACAACATCCCCGAGAACGTTAGCCTCGAGCAGGAAGAGCAGCAAGAGCAGCAACTGCAACAGCAGCATCAGCAGCAGCAGCAACAGCAGCAGAACCACCATCATCAGGTGGAGGAGCCAGCTGCCACCATGCCTGTCGTGTCGACAGCGGTGACAATCCAGCCAGCGGTCACAAATGCATCAACCGCGGCCGCTTGTCTGAACAATCACCACCAATCGCAACCATCGCAGCATCATCAACTTTCGAGATCACTAAACCCATCGCCTGCAGTAGCGAGATCATCATCATCATCAGCATCTAAGGCAAATAGCAGCAGCAGCAGCAGCAGCAGCAGCAGTAGCTGCAGCACCTCATCGAGTGAAGCGATCAATCGAGCGATCCTGATCGATCGACCGACCCTTGCCGCCACACTGTCGTCGAGCACCTCGGAAATGGCCCAGAATCAAACCAACGAGTCCAGGCCGCTGTGTCTCGGCTCGTCAAATTCCTCTTCCACTACCGCACTGACTGTGATGACTGTGGGTGCTGGTGGCGGGGGCGATAGTGATAATTCGTCAGCCGAGCGTCTACCAACCACACCCAAATCGCGAACGCACATACTGCGCAATCTGTTCTTCTCTCTTCCCAACCCAAGCGAACCGACAACTGCCACGATCGAATCGGGCCGAGCGGAACGAAGCGACACAACCGGCGGTCGATCCGCCACCGGATCATCGTAAACCGCCATCCTCTGCGACTTCCAACCGAAACAACCAAAAGAGGCAAAGCGCCGGGGTAATGCATTTTGTTCGTTTTTTCTATCCAATACTACACCCGGTGCCCAGTTTCTACGATCACTAGCGAGACGGAATCAGATCAGCGCGATTAAGAACATTTCGTCACTGTCCACAGTACGGAGGAGGACAACACAAGACTGGGTAGGGCACGGTGGGGAGGGTGCCAAACGGCTTACTGCTTTATCTCTCGTTGAATCTGCTTTGGCAACTGTTGGCCGATTGCGATCTTTCGAAGGCTGTTGAGGCTGAGTTTGTTTAACAAAAGAAAAAAATTACAGCTAGGTTAGGAGAACGCGGTTAGAAAGAGGCTGGAGGGATAAAGCAGAAGCAGACGCGTGAGTGTTTGCCGGTGACGATACCGCGTGCGGAATTTGTGCGTGCTTAATTGTTGTTTCGTCTATCGCGGAAAGAAAGTAAAAAAAAACAGGTTCAAAAACGATCATGAAGCTAATGATGGGCCATATGCGGCTTGTGGAACACACAGATAGTTTTTTAAGTAACCTCCAGAGTCCCTCTCCCCGCCGCACCCGTCATCCCGGGTGGGTGTATCGGACGCCTAATGGATGAGGTCCGAGGACGGTTCTTACTAGCCAATCCCGTTTTTCGCCGTTTGTGCGATTATAAGTTTTCCTCCTTCAGAGTTTCTTTTTGTTCTCTATTTAACGCAAACGTTTGTAGAATGATGAGCAAACGCGGGGAGGAGAGCGAAAGGCCATGGCTGGGTATCTAGAGAGGGAGATGCTAATATCGAACGAAGGAGAAGGGAGCGTGCGATCATCGCGGTTTTGATGATCGACAGCTAGCGAGAGTGAGAATAATGAGCATGTGATGTGTAGCAGCATGGAATATAGACTTTAAAATTTACACTAACGATCCGTTATACGTTAATGCAACCTTTTCGGTGTCACAGTTATTTCACGTTATCGGGCTACTGTATCCGAAACTCTAACCAATTCCCCTAGCGCACGGTCTGGTTATGTGTCACGGGCAAAGAAAGAGTTATACTTGGGAAATCGTTTTTATTTATCGTCTTTTACATGGAACAATGGCACCAGTCGGCTACGCTTCATTAAATAACAACCCGATTTCCAGTGGACGGCATCGCGGAAATTTCCTACATTCCACTACAGAGACGACGATCATAAACCATGTTGCTCAAAGCAGTTCCCGGTTCTTGGGCAACCCCCATCTATCGACAACACATGTGTATACGCGGTTGCGTTATGATGATGATGTGGCCTATCGTATGTATATGAAACCCGGGGACAAGGGAATAGAACACAATGCTGAGATAAGCAACGGCGAACCGCACTCGTTCCCAGTTATCACACCAAAACGGAAATGATAGTTCGCTTTATTTTCTACAAATAAATCGACACTCTTGCTTACTAGAAAAGTAAAGAAATGTAAATGACAAAACTACCCCCCACGGAATTTCCGCTCCAACGCTCCAATATCCAACGCTTAGAACGTGTTCTGTGCAACGTGTAGCGGATGACGACACTTTGCGGCGCTGCGCCGGGTTTGATAATCTAGTGGGGCTTTCCGTGCAAAATCTAAAATTATTATTGCACAGGCCACCGATAGCCGGGGGGGTTAATCCCAAACATTGTTGAGCGTTTTGTATCGCTTTGAAGATAGCGCACCCTGATAATGGCGCGGCGATAGCAGCGCTGCCGTACGCTGGCCAATGGAAGGGCTGAAACAAGCATCGAGAGCAACCCCGGTGGCGAAAAGAAGACTCGGTGGTTTCAGTTTGTAAAAATTCTTTCCTTTCCATTTTATTGATCAACAGAGGGGGTTGCGGGACGTTTCTTTGCGATCAATCAATCGGTGATGATGACGGCGTGCAAAGCGTATAAGAAAGCCACCGTGTTACTAACTATCATCATTCACTAACCATACACGGCCGCTCTCGTGCGCGCGACTTTCCTTTTGAAGAGCCGGATGAACGCTGCCGTGTGTGTTGCCGGTGGAGAGCGACGAAATCGATGCGATCTACGAAAGGAAGGACGCCTGTGTGGACGCGTCTGTACTCCCACCTACAGGTTGCTCGCTTCGTGAATATCATAAATCTAAGGCGCAAGGTCAAGCGAGACGAGACAAGAATGGGGAAAACATGAATTGAAGAACATGCCATCACGAAAGAGGAGAGGAAAAGGCAGAGAAAGAGAGAGAGACACGGGTTGTGAAATGAAGATCGAATGGGAATCGCGAGGGAAATATTTACAAGGCCTCATGGAAAAAGGGAGCACTAGGAAGGTAAAGGATCAGGCGGGAACAATCGATCGCTCAGTAGATGATTTGTGATGACGAATGACTGCCGGCCGGCGCACTGCCGGATGTGATCGCTTCCTCGAGGTTGGAATCCAGCTTACGGTAGGCGGCCGTATGTTTGCGGCCCTTGCTGAATCCCCCTCGGCCACTGCTGGTGCGTGGCCGACCCTCAACCACCAGTCCCAGTAGCTTCGATTTGTTGTGATAAGCCACGTAGCAGAGCGCACAGCTGAACATGGCGAACAGGAAGTAGGAGAAAAAGTTGGAATCGTTCTGGTTGTAGAACGGATCTACCGGGCCCTGGATAATGTTGCCCGCCGCCACCTTCTCCCGTTCACCGTCCTCATCCTCCGGCATCACCACCGCTGGCTCCCGGTCCTTACTGGCCTTCACCGGTGGTTCCTCACCGTTCCGGCTATCCAGCATGCTGTCCTGGGAATCGTTCTCCTCCTCAAAGTTCGTTTCATCTCCGGGGTCCGCGACGTCCGGATCTTTCAGAGTGCCATCGAGCGGTGCCTTATTGCCAGTGATGTCATCCTCATCCGACCGTTCATCATCCTCCTCATCGGTCGGCATTTTCAGGTCCGGGTTTTCGACAACCTTCGGCTGCTCGTCAGGTTGCCCACCAGGAGCAGGAGCAGGAGCAGCAGGGGCGGCAGCTGGAGCAGCGACAGCAGCAGCAGCAGCAGCAGCAGCAGCAGCTCCATCGCCTACTTCTCCGCCGTTACCTTGGTGATTTGCAGCGGCATGCTCGGGCACCGGTAGCGGAACTTCAAGCTTGTGATCACTCTCCCCGACTTTACCCTCGCCGACGAGAGCAGTGCCGTTGGTTTTGCCGGGCTCCGCTCCCGATACCTTGTCCTTCACATCTGTGACCGGTTGTTTCACGAGGGCGGCGGCGGGTTGCTTCAGATTGCTCTCCACATGTTCAACCTTCAACTTTGACCCGGCACTAACGGTTTCAACCTTCTGCTCGGGCTTGTTCCGTTCCGCCTGTACGATGAGCTCGGCTCCGATCAACAGTGCACGGCAACGATCATTCACTCGCTCTTCCTCGGGGTTGGTATGCGGAACGGTTTGCACACATGCGATCGTGCAGGGTATCATTTTTTTCATCGGTGCATAGTTTTGTACCTTTTTCTTCAACTCCGCCGGAAGCAGGTCAGCCGTTTGCGGCAGCTTCTGACAAAATTGGTCCACTTCATCGGGCGTCAGCGGGGTCACCATTCCGTCGTTGATTGCAGCCGTCGGTTCTTCGGGCCGGTAACTTCCCAGCTCTTGCAGCACCGCCTTCAGGGCGACACAGTCCGGCCGTGTGCTGTTGTCGGTGCAGCCGAGCTGCCACTGCGGAACGTTCTCGTTACTACCTTCTTGTGCCGGCGTTAGGAGGGCCGAGGTGTTGTCCTTGGCCGGGGGACCGGTCGTTCCTGCCGTTCGTACAAGTGGCGGTGGTGCCGCTCTCACGACAGTCGCCAGTGCAAGCACCAGGCTCAGGATAATTGCTTCCATTTGCAGCTTCATGCCGGTTACGTAGATGATGCCTCGGTGACTAGCTCTTCGGATTGGGCTCCTTTCGGCCCTCTTGGTGGACGGATTGAGAGCGGGTTGCTTTTGTGCTCGAGAAATTGCTCCGGTTCGCAGGAAATCGTTTTTTTTTGCTACTCCCGACTTTTGCTGGTGACCATAGCGACCAACAGAACACGCTGCAGCCTGCCTCGGTTAGGGCAGGTGGCCTATTCTACGCCAAAAAGGACAAACTATTACGAATGATTTTTGCACGTCGACCGGACTAGATTACTCACTCGTTGTTCTCCGTTCTGCGACGATTTTCGATTGCCCTAGTGCACTGAAGAGGATCAAAACAACAAAACCCCGGCCGCGTTCACATCATCCGCGACCTCTCGCACTTGACAGTTCGGAACAGCGAGAAGATTTCAGAAACGAGGCACCTACCACCACCGCGTGTAATGTGGACTCGAACAGGACAGGACGCCAAAACTGTCCTACAAAATTTTCACTAATTTTTGTGCTTTCATCAGGAGCGGTGCTCGTTAAAACCATCTCGGAATTGATATCAGGAAAAGAAGCGGTAAGTTTTGATGCCGGTCGCTTTGCTGCAAACGTAAGGTTTACTAAAAACCGCAGCATCTGTGCATCGTATCGAAGAATCCTAATCAGAACCACCTTAATTCGTTACAGCAACCAACAAAAACCAAGGCGCAACCACAGATAGCCGGCATCATGAGGCGTTCGGCTGGAACAACAGTCTCACAAAATTTGATGACTATCTCAGGACAAATTGAGCCTGGAACGGAACGATATACCTCCAGCGGACATTCTCGCACGCACAAATGAGATGGTTGAATAAATCGCTGTAAAATGTAAACACCAAAAGTTGAAGTTTTCGTCGAATTTTATTTTAGTTTATCATCATGAAATTGTGAATAATCAGAAAATTCTGATTTTTGCACCACATCTTCTAGGGCTGGGAGTACCTGGGTCGTGAGGGTAACCTGAAAAGTCAGGTTAAATCAGCACAGAAGTCCGAACCGAACCTGCATGGTCTGTGGCTGCTGCGGTGCGCTCAGGTAAAAAGGATATCTACGATCCAAAGTGCCTGGACACCCCTAACCCGGCCCCGCCTTCGGCTCAAGAGAACCGCTGATGCACCAGAGGTCGCAGGATCGGGGAAAGTGGGGCGAAACAACAGCGGTTTAGTTTCGTTTCTGGTTGAAATATGTACAACATTTGTTAAAAGGGTGCTTTCTCGATTGATTAAATGAGGGGATCAGTTGTAGGTGTTACGGAATGTGCATTACATTGTTGGCAGTTTGAAGGAGTGATTCTCTAATATTTGCATGCGTCTTCCGTAACGAATTATCACCTTGTGACGACACTCGACGTTGCTCATGTGTCCTTTCGAATCGATCTTATGTTTTCATTGTCTAACTAATCTGAATTCGAACATTCACATTTACGATTTGATTAAGCAAACCAAAGGAATTACCTCCAAACACGCGCGCTTTTGCGCTAAACGCTAGACAATCCTTCTCGCAAATTATACAGCAATGGCACAGCAGCTATTTACATGCTTCGCAAACCATTCGCCAAGAACCGATACAGCGATCAAGCGTCGTTAAAGTAGAATCATCAAAGTAAAATCATAAGTTTTGCGAATTTCTTCTACAGCGTCTACATAATACAGAATCACGATTTCAAACGTTCGTTACGGTATAATTATGGTTAGTAGATCCTTTTCCGTAAGTCTGAACTAATCAATTCCTGCTTGAACAGCAGTCCATCCATTACGTGACATTATAATACTGTCGTTTATAGGTTCTCCCCCTTTTTCTCTTCTTATCAATTCGCCTGCCTAGCCTAGTCTGCGCATCTTCCTTAAGACAAATCCTTCGTCGCACTCCCAGCTTCCACCATGAGTGCCGATAGTGACAACCTTTTACCCGCTCCGTCTAATGCTGTGAAACTTTTGGTTTCTACTTCTACCTACTGGTTGCTAAATTGTCCTCGACTCTCATCGTATCTCTTAACTCTAACCTCTAGCGTTGATCGACGACGTCCATAAGAATCATACTATGGTTTTTGTCATGTAAATCGCTGTGTGGCTTAAAATGTTACCCCTTGATATTGCCCAAATCTGTTTTCTCTCGTTCCAACAGACCGCGTGCCGATTCTCATTAATCATATGCTGTTCCTTATTCCTTACGCTTGAATGTTTGCCGTTTGCTATGCCAAACATTAGCAAACCATAGCAGTCATCAATGTACCATAATTCAGCAGTTCGCTGTTCGCGGCTAGGTAACAGTGAAATGGGAGAATTGATACATTTGCTTCTAGAAATTAAAAACTAAAACAGGATCCTGCGAAGAGTTTCAACCATTCAACTGACACGATCGCACAATGCAAGATGGATTAAACCGTGCTACCTAAACCAGGACCTTAACAGCGTGTTTCCAGGATTGGCTCGTTGATTTTCGAGTGCGAAGCAGCCTTACGTTGGATGGCTGCTGGTGGATCGTTGATCCCTCCGGTACTGCCACCGCCAATGCTCGCCGAAAGACTGCTTCCACTTCCCGCCCCTGTCTTTTTGTTCTGCTGCTGCTGCTGCACAATGGTATCGTTCAGAAA
>NC_064877.1:32480000-32490000 GCF_943734665.1 Anopheles aquasalis | reverse complement strand
AAGGCTCCACTGCCTTCGGGCACTTCTCGTAAATGCTTAACCCGTGGGAGAAATCGATGACCTCATCCTCAGTCCCGTGTATCACCAACACCGGTGACGATATCTTCGAAACTTTGTCGATGCTATGGTATGGAAAGAATACGTTTATGATAAGCGAAAACTAAACTGTCGGCCAAGCGCTGTACTTACCTCGGAAAAACGTCGAAAAACCAGGTCCGCTTTGTGTTGGGAAAGGCCACTCGCATCCCCGACATGAGGGGTGAGTGCAAAATCACAGCTCCTACCTCGTAGCGTGCGGCCAGATCAACCGTCGGTACGGTACCGATGCTTTGACCGTAGAGAATGATGTTCTCCGGGCTGACACCAAACCGCGTTCGAAGCGAGTGCCATGCCGCGTCGATGTCAGCGTACAGATTTTTCTCCGAAGGTTTTCCACCACTCATGCCGTACCCCGAGTAATCGTAGCTAAAGATGTTACAATTCATCCGCAATCCGAGCCCTAGATAGAAACTGCTCATCTGCCCAAGATCTACGGCATTACCATGCGAGAACAGCAGCGTGTATTTGGCCGTTGGTGTGCATTTCACGTAGATACAGGACAGCTTGTTGCCACGCGAGGTACGGGTGAAGAATCCTTCGACATTCTCTTTTTCACGTTCCGAGTACGGCCATTCGGCGCGCTCGTTGAAGCTGAGCTGATACTTTGCCTTTGACTCATCGATGGGCGTGAGGTTGTAGGTCGGTTCCGGTGGCAGGAAGGCAAGTTTGGCAGCTATACGACCCGGAAACGGTGGGCAGCAGAAGAGGCAGCACAATTCACCAAAACTAGAATAAAAATAAGAAAAAACATTAGTTAAAAATCGGTTGGTAAGTACACGGCTCCCAGCTATCTGACACCGTTGATTCCGGTACCAAATCAACAGGCGATTAGCGTCCATTTGATTCTTGGAAGCGGTGCAAAATAACCCCTTAATCAACCAGCATCTATCCAGCGCGAAGCTGCCAGCTGTGTTGTTCGCTTCATTTATCATTAAGATGCCCCAACATAGCAACCTCTCACAATAGCCACCCTCGATGGGGAACACTAAATCAAATGCATATTTAACGCAAACCCGTCTAATAATAAAGATAAGACATCGAACGACGGAAATGAATAATCGATAAACTTATAGAGGCAAACTTAGGTGTCGCTGATTCGCGGCAACAGGCCCTCATGCCGAACAGAGACGTGTCCTTTTCTTTCCTGTCTGCTGTGATCCTGCACGTGTACACTTACCTTAGACCATTCATTTTGGATACACTAGTCTAGTAATCGAAATCCGAGACCATCCAGATGCTTGTAGACGTAGCACAATAGGATCTGCTTCCTCTGCTTGGCTGTTTTAAAACGGGTCTGCGGCACGTCACGAGCCTTTTAATCACACCTCAACAACGTACACTTCGGAAGTTCCTATTCTAAAATGCGTTTTTCATGCGAAGAATCGCTACGATTCCATTCTCACTAGTCAAAGGGGCCGCAAACGGAGTCTTTGGGGAGGCGATTTGTGTCCTTTCTTTCTGCTGCTTAGCTCTATCGGTAGGTCACGAGAGGAAGGTGGAAACCAACGCATTTGCCAGGATAATCGTCCCTTTCCTTTATCTTCCCCCTCTCGTCTGCTGCCAGCACCACTTCGGTGGAACTCGCATGAATCACTTTCAGTCTTATCAATTTGCCAGCTAAATTCCTTGTTCAATTTTAAGTTGTATCTCTTCCACCACCTTGTTTAAATTTCTTTTGTGCGTTTGCGGTTTTAAGGAAAATATGTTACCACCACCACCTCCTGCTCTGCTTCCTACGAACTAATCTGTCTGCACTGTTTCGCTCTTTATTGTCCTTTATGCAGTTTTGCTCCACCTCGTACCAGCCTGGCAAAAACAACAGAGCGCAAGACCGCCGCTAGGAAGGAGCCGCACAAGGATTCGCACGGATTTCGATAGCACGCACGAACGGGATGCTAGCGGGGAGCGTGAGTGGGACGCTCAGTGGAGAAATCACGCCGCCAACGCACAAAAAATAGCAAAATCACAACACCAAATCAGCTAAAACTCTTGCGGCCAATTCGTGTGAAACAAGACCTCGCGCTTTATGACCGTATGTTGGCTATATAACTTCCGTGTAATGAAAAAGACTATGAATTAAACAGCCAACGCGAGTTCAAGCGAATTTTCAAACATTTCCGTTCTTAACGGCAAATGGGTAGGTGTGTGCAATACCGTTTGATACTGAAGGTTTAGTTCCTTACTCACTTCTCCAAATTCTGTTTTTTTTTTTATTAAAAGATATATTAAATGTCACTTAAAACAACGTGCATAATTATCAATCACCGTTAACGGTGGAAATAGTTGCTCTTTGGGTTTTATGAGATTCAACAAAAGAAAATGTAAAATTTCCTTCTTGGTCGTAAATGTAGTCTTTCAAGATAATTTATTTTTTACTAAAGGGAAAATAATATATTCCATTTTCCGTGTAAACGATCGTATAAGCTGATATTCCTAATACATTTACACCTAATGAAAAGCCCACCTTTCCGCATGGCTTTCGATAATGATTTAGAGTTACATTTCCGTTTTATACAAAAAAAGAACAATTCACATTGTGAATTTACTTAGTGCTGCGCTTCGCGTACAATCTAGACTTAAAGCTACTCTGAAATCGCGTATCTCTTCGTTTCTTACTTCGCCTTAACTTTATCCATAATGGTAACGATTTTGCAGAAATCACATTCACAATTACGTTGTCGCAGATACAACGTTTGCTGAAATGCTTAAAGCTACGGACCAGTTCAAGGCGGAACGATATCGGTATCGTGCTTCCTCAGTGTGATGCTGACTTGGATTTCTTTTGCATTTCCATGAAGATGAGAGTCGCTCCTATATTCACACCACCCCACTTGGCGCAGTCCGATATCTGTGGAAGGGAAAGAATGTATTTAATCGTTACAAATCATCGGATAAAATCACATTAAGCCCTACACCAGTTAAACAAAAGTTTAAGGTCGCAACTCCGCCAAGTTAGTATTTACAGACGTGTTAAGTAGCGTAGAGTTCGATAGACAGCTATGGCTGAACTATACGGAAAGTATGGGTTTCCACCACCAGAGCATCCAACATTGAGCACAATGAAGCAAAATAATGGAGTTCAATTTGTAACCTGGTTACAACGGTGAAACACTCTCCGGGCACCTTGTCGTATAGCTCAGAAGAAGCTGTTCTGCGCTCCTTGCAACGCGTCCTCGAAGCGTTTAAGTATCGCACTCACTTGTCGCTTTCGGCTATCCTGTGGCCGGTCACCGTATCGACAAAATTCACAGAAATGTTGACTATTGTGGAAAACCATCTGGCATTTGGAGGCGTATTTGATCTGTTGAAACGAGAAAAAAAGGAACCGACATTAACCGGCGTTGTTCTCCGATGCACCGCTGCAGTTTCATACCTGTGCCAAAATGTCTTGTTCTGGGTGAGCTTTCTTTGTGCGGTCGGCCAGATTGTTGATCCGCACCTGGTATCCCTGCTGCCACAGAAGACTCAGCGTCACGCTGTACACCTTCATCGGTTTCTTCTCATTTCCCTTCATGCGGACGGAGTAGATTTTCACGTTCTCGGCCGTCGGTTTAGGAATTGCTGATTGCGCGGAAGAAAGAACAAGAAACCGGTTCGATTAGCACGCGATAGTGTTCCGTGACTCTTAGTTAGTAAGCACTCCAAACCACTGGTCGTCGATCAACCATTACGTCAGCTCAAGTGTGGCGTCGCCAGTCAGTCGGAGTGGGAGTGGGTTATGAAACCTGTTTAGAAATTGACGTGCCTCCCAGAATCTGGAATGCCTGTACACTTTAAACCGCAGCCCACAATCGTTCGCAAAACCACAAATAAGCATATCGACTGGTGTGGGGCAAAGAATCGGTTCCAAACGACACGGTATACCGTCTATTCGTTCTTTTAAATCATTAGTACGCATTACACGATCACAAAATGTGTCGCGCTGTTCAATTCATTGGCAATATTTCCACTCAAAGGCCCCTCAAAAACCAGCGCAGCGCAAGGTCATGGATGTTTACCCTCCAAGTTCACCCCTCCTCCATCCCTTCAATTCCCACCCACCCGGTCCTAAGTCACTACGGTTTGTAAACAAGGCGGTGTTTCCCTTTCTCCCTTTCTCAAGTACGCCTCATCGTCGTTGTCGTCGCCATGCGGCGTCCTTCGAAATCGACGCTCAGCTCAAACGGTGGGCCCCGTAACCGGGCAAGTGACGGAGTGTGCCATGCACCCCGTTTCGTTCCACGCGAATGCAGCTTCGCTATTATTATTGTACAAGGGCTAAAAATAGCTACAAGCCCCCCTCGGCCACCCTTTTTCCCTTCCCCTTTTCTAGCCGTTCACGATCCGGCCAAATCCCGCTGCACAGAACAGGTTGATCGGTATGGCTTGTGCACGATCTTAGTCACGAGAACATTCTTGGCCATTGCCACACATCCCACAAAATCCCCGACCTGCCCCGACTGCTGCCTCTCCACACTTTTGACGATGACCGATGGGGCGCGCGCGGCGACGGTGGCGGCATCTGCATCAGCACACGGCGGTCACTTACATTTCTTCAGCTCGATTGTCACTACACCGAACCAGTTGTCGCCGGTTTCCGAGTGGCGCACCTCGACGATGAATCCATTCTCGATCACGGCGCAAAAGATGCGCTCCTCACCGGCATCGAACCATTTGCTCTCGCGCAGCTTCTGGATGGCCACCGAGCTGCCAAAATTCCTGCCCGTGCCGGTCGGTGGGGCGGTGACAGCCTGCGTGCCACTCGCCGTTCCCGGTGATAACCATTTACCGAACGGAATGTTCAAACTGTTTCGCCGCAGCAATCCCATGGTAACACACGTTTCCCTGCAAGCAATGTTCACTTTGTTCTCAGCCTGCCTGCAACTGCTGCTCGCGACTGCCAAGATTGGCCACTCAAGCCAAGCACTGACCGTATCACTCTCGGCCGTCAATAATTTATAGTATCTACAGTGTTCCCTCAGCGCGTTAATCTATCACTCGTTCGTGACCGCAATCGCAAACACCTGGGGGTACTCGGGTGAGGTAAGGTGATTCGTCTGGATGTCCGTTTGAACGAGTTGAGCCGGTTTGCAGTTCGTTCACTTGGGGGTTCGCTCGCTGAGATGATTCTGTGCGCTGGTAAAAGTACGTCCACTCCGTCCGAGGTCTGTACAATATCTGCGCCACGTTCGGGCGACAATCGACGACGGCGCCGACCACCCACCCACCCACGGGCGGTCCTCTGATTGTTCCCCTTGCGCGAAGGCGTACATTACAGTGCACCCGGAGGGAAGCGCAGGGTACGACCGGGGGTGGGGAGGGGCTAAATCGAAGAAACTGCGCAGATGTTTGGTTTGTGGCGCAGAAGGAAGGTGTCGCGGTACACTATACCCCCCACGGTACCGGCTATAATATTCCCGGTGCACTTTTTTGCATCCTGATCAAAGATGCCATTTGTTTGGACCGTCGATTGATGAATTGTGTCTCATTTTAAAAAAAAACAACCGTAAAGGATGCTTTCGGTGTTCCTGTGGGGAAGTAGTGTTGACCAAGGCTAGGGGCGTCTCGTGACCATGACTGACGCAGGCCACTAACCAGAGCATTTGTTTACATCCATTCCGTTTGCCTGCGGTTGTAATACCGTAACGGTCATAAATTTCGCTTCGTTTATCGGGAATAGTTAGGGTAGGAGCGAGGGTTGGGTAATGCTGTTCCGGATCGGACCGGATAGAAGTAGAATTATTAGATAACTTTACACTACTCCTCGCTACGCTATCGCACAACGCAGCCATGACGATGCTGATGGTGAGCGCTGCACTCACAAACCCCAGAGCCGTTGCAGGTAGAGCTGTACAATGACTAAAAATACATTTAATTACATCTTTTTTTTTAGCTGTTAACCATTAACGGAGCAAGTTAACATCGTAAATTGTGCCAACAAACAACCGGCCCTAAGAAAACAATCCAGCTGGCTGTGTGGCCGTAAACAGAAACCTCCCATACACCCGTGCACTAATCGATGCTAATGTTTTTGATCGACAATGCGCCATTTTGCGAAAAGGTTTTCTTTCTTTTTGTTTTTTTGTTTGCTCCGTTCTAGTAAGACTATTCGAGAAGCGTTATTGGGGAAGCACCGGCCTCTTAACACGTTTTCTATTTGATTTTGAAACAGGCCCCCTCGCATGCACCCACTCATGAACATAAGATAAGGTTGACGAAGAGTTTCCTCGTTACTTGGTTTATCTAGTTCAGACTGGTAGATGTCATTGATGGACGTGGCGCTAAATATAGCCGGCCTTTTTTTTCTTCTTTCTAATCATCAATCGTCTAGCCAGGCCCGCAAAACCGGTCTCCTTGCGGGATCTTTGTTAATATTCTCGGTCGACGGGGACGTCACATGATGGCCGCAAAATTACTAACGTAAAACTCGGCATTTCCCATGCCAACCCGTATCGCCAACCGTGTAGCGGTGTATGCGTCAACGGCCGGTATTTATTCTCGTGATTCTCTGCTGACGCTGGTTGAGCATTTTGCTTTTTAATGCTCGTCTCAATTTCTACCAATACCATGGCTGGTGGTCGCTGCCGAAGGGGAACTGTTGTATGATCGTTTACAGTTGCACTGCATCGACAATCAAACGCTGCAGCTTTCTTGAGATGATTGAGACAATTAATCAAAATGTTTGTTCCAGAATACGTAATACTGATTGCATTATCAAATCGGTGTGCATGCGACGAACTGGAGTATGAACTTGTTTCAACATAGCCGCGAGGGTCATCGCAGTATAAACGACCAGGCATTCCAATTATTTAATCAAACGCATGTTGACAACACGGTTGCAAGATTCTGACCCCAACATAGTTTCTCGGGCACGCAATCCTCCGCACGGCGCAGTGGGATTGGGAGCAACAAAACAAATCCAACCCACAACTCATCTTAGATCACGCCAGTTGCCTTCCTTCTCGCCACTGCGAACCGCAGCAGCTACCCTCTGATCGGACGACTCTCTGAGCGCATTCAGACAATTTTGTAACGGCTGACGTGACGATCGGCGCGACCACATCGTCGTCGTGCCATATCAACTACTCACTCGCCTCGACACTCGATTACTCGCCACGGTCTATGTTGTTTCGGTGGTCGTCCCCTTTAAGCATCTGTCGCTACATGACCTTGCGCATGTTTATCCGTTACAACTTGTTGATGTTTTCAGCGACGGAAGGTATGCTGAGAGATAACGAAACGATTCTTTTTTTCCCTCCGTCTAAGCACTGCTGCTACTCTGTCACATAAAATCCTTATGTGATTCACGTGCCTTTGGTGGGTACCCTGGAGCGTAAAGAAAAGTACGACGCGCTGTTCGGCGCATTTTAAAGCGCAGCATATTCTGTGGAATGGAGCTTAGTCACCTCCAGGATCCTGTTTTGGGGCAATGACGCCGTTCGGTCGTTGTGGTGTCACAATTCAATCACATTTCATCCACAGCAGGGCCACTTTTCAGCATTATCTCTGGCGTCCTGTTATCGATCGATTGTTAAGTTGAAACTGATGCGCCCCTCAAACCGATAAGGACAACGCGAGGGATCTAAATAATTATCAAGTGGCGCGGGCTGTGTACGAATTGTTTTCACACCCGTGCCGTGTCAACCTTCGCAGGTAACAGCCGATACATTTTATGCTCAAACGGTGTGAGCTCCTTTACACGGTTCGCACACACGCCACACAATATTTTATCAGCTGAGATGCAAAGCACGTGATGGCCATAAATCGTGGGCGAAGTTGTTACAATCTGAATGATTCCAGTTTATGGCACAACTGGGGATTATGTTTACAATAAGATTGGCGAACTTTGTGTACTTTAATTATTTTGTTGTTATGAATATTAGGTGAAAATAAGAAGGCATTAACGATTCCATGTTGGCTAACTCTAATTAACGCATTGTACTTTTGGTTCTGTTAGAATAAGGTCTCAATAAGGTCCCACGGATCAGTTTAGTGGACAAATAGATCAATAAATAAAAGAAGTATTGAAAACGAACATTAAATAGACTTCACTGAATGCAACAGTAGCCGAAAAGTGAGGGCAAACTCAGCTATCTGTGTGGGCGGTTTTGGGTTTTGACTGATTTCGGTGTTAGTCGTTTAACGGTTATTTTAAATAACGTTGAAACATTTCACGAAACATTTCAAGCAAAATAACCTTTTGATTGAATTTTTCTTGTTGAAAATTAATTGCTTGCGTGTTTTTTTAAATTTTTAAGAAGTTTTGCGGTTTGCCCCAGAAAGTCACACTTTTGGGGATAAATCAATTGCTCAAGCCAATTTCCATACAATCTAGAAATGCTGTGGTTTTCTCTGAAGGCCACGTGCAGGCATGAGGCTCTCTTTTGAACTCCTGATCGAGGGGTGAACGTATTTGGTTGGATAATCCGGTAACCCCTTAGGGAGGCGACTGTTGCTTAACTTCGCTATCTATACCATCTCGAATCTTGCTAGAATCCATCTAAAATGTGCCTAGTTCTCTTGATAACAGCCGTCAGGGCTGTTTTACCAAAATGCGTAGCAAACAACATGAAATAACTGGTCAATGGAAAGATGAAAGGGATGATCTTGAATGAGGAATGATTTACAAAGTTGTTGGTTTGTTTACTTTTTCTTTAATTATTTGGAATCCATTTTTTAACATACCTCTTCGGAGTGGATATCTGATGTGCGAAGCCCACAAGACCCACGACACCACTAACATCAGATAAGGTAACATTGAAAGTTATTCATTTTGTCAATTTGCAACGATTACCTACGTTATAAAAAATAGATGTGTTAACATGAAATAAAAAAAATCCAAAATCCGTTGTTCATTTGCTCATTCTGTTCTCGATTTGCTGGTACATTCGGAAGGCTAAGAACAATCACGTACATCCCGGTTATCACATGGTTTTACTTTCCACTATATCGCACGCCCATTCGCTCTCATGCGCTCTGACTCCATGCTGTCTTCTTAAAGCTTGAAGACTTGAAAAATGAGCCTCCAACACCCGGCGGCACGGGACCTCACCACGCCATCGTCATTCCGCCACTTGCACACATTTCCTTTATTGCGGTCATGTGAGAATCCCTAATAAATGACACGCTTCATAAAAAGTACCAAACGCACATGTGCGCCTCGCTCCGGCGCTGACAATGAGACCCATGATCATCACCGTTCTCTGTGCAAGCAGCACTTGGCTGGCTGGCTGGCAGGCTGGTTGGTACTGATCAGTCTCAACAATTGTCGGGATCCCGGGGGGGGGGGGGGGGGGGGTTTATCGCATTCGTCGCCAGCCAGCCAGCCAGCCAGCCAGCCAGCGAGTTTGGCGATCAGCATTCGTTCTGGTAGATATCTAGTAGCGGCCTAGTCTCGTTCTTTCACCTCCCGTGTTCGGATGTGTGTCTCGCTTCGTTCGATGCGATGAGTTGCTGCTGCTGGACCGTGTCCTATCACTTGGTGGTCAATCTGGTCGACCGGTTCTCGGAGCTGGTGCGTGATTTGATTTACTGTCGCTGTCGAAACTGTACCGGCTCATCATTGGACGAGGACGCCGACCAGCAAAGTGTGCACTCCGGTGGCGGTGTCGTGAACAGCTGTGTTGTGGCGGACAAAACGGAACCGGGCGAGATATCGACAATCGGTGGTAGACCACGCTACGTGCTGTTAAATGATACGGTGGAACTGCAACCCTTCTACTACGATGTCGATCGACGACAGTGTGAACTGTTGCTAAAGGATCGTCCCGATGGTACCTGCTTGGTGCGGCCATTCAAACTGAAGGTAAGGAACACCATATCGAACGCACCGTAACCTGGCACTGACCTCGATTTGTTTTTTTTTTTGTTCTCGTTCTCTCTTCCAGCACGAAACCATTCGCTACATTCTATCGATACGGGC
>NC_064877.1:32447500-32477500 GCF_943734665.1 Anopheles aquasalis | reverse complement strand
ACGGACCTAACCTTTTCTCCCGATCGTTATTCTATTCATTCCATTCGATCGCCCGATATATCCCGTTGCAGTTACTACTGGATGTACATTACGTACATCTTTCACACCGAACGATCAGACCCGATTGCTGCCTTGGCTTGCAGTTCATGGCCGGTCTTAGCTCAACTTTGGCCTCCGAAACGGTGATGGTTCGAATTGGAATTCGTTTAACAATAAAAAAAAAAGAATCGAAAAAAAGAGTAGATCAAACCGCCGGAGGTAATTAAGGACACACACCATTATACCGTCGGAAATGTGTTACTAACGAACTAGTACATCTTTAGTGAGCCACTAATTTGAATGTTCCACTTTGGGAGCGCAGCATCTTTTAAACCATCCACGTTTTAGCGATCGTTTTCCATTATGCTCATACATATCACGGTAATGAAAACAGGTCAGCGTGATGGTATCAATGTATCTACGGTGTTTTTCTCTTGAAAATAAAACCGGGCCACGCATCGATGACGATGAGGTGTCGATGTGTCCCCCAAACCCGGCGAAGCCCAGATATTTCGTTTCGGGGAAATCAAAGCTCGCCATCCGCCATCCAAACTAATATGCTGATCTCCGCTTAACGATCGTCGATTGTGTTGGATCTGTGAAATCTGTGACCAGAGAGGGGTTTCTTCCGATTCCCGGGTGCCAATACCGTTAGTAGCAGCAGCAGCAGCAGTGGGTTGTGTCGCTTTTATGCTGACCAAGAGACAGTCGCTATCGCGCGTTGAGCTGATGATCGCGAATGCTAGTTGGCCTTTCAATCGCTTACAACAGGTGACTCACAGTCGCCCAGTGACGCTGGCTGCCAAAAATGTTGCTAAATAATCTTCGCCAAACCGCTTCGAGCGCCGAGCCCTGGTCCAAAGGATGGAGCGTGCTAGCCAGCCAGCCAGCCAGCCCCAGCGCGGGGTCGGTGGTATCGTGACAAGTGAAAGCTGTCCATGCCCGTCCGGACAGTTGAACGATTCAACTTTTAAACATAAAATCTTTATTTCAAAAGAGAGCGGCCGCGCCAAGATGCCGTTCGTATCTCGCATATCACGCAAAAGTGGAAGGGCAAGAGGCCACAACAATCACCAACATGTGGCAGTGAACTGGAAGGCGAGCGCGGCGAGATCGCTAATCCATCTTCCTGGCATAAAGTGTAATATGCGGCTAACCAAACCAACAGCAACAACAAAAAACAAACCCCCTCACACGCAACAAGCACATCAACGCGAGCACTATCTATGCCACATCGCGCCGCCTGTCCCAGGCTGGACAGACTGACAGATGGACGGCGGGCGGGCGAGCGCTTGCTCGCGAGAATCATAAAATCTGCACACGGAATGTGCGCTCCCCATCGTTGGCGAACAGATTCCGGGGATGGCACTTTCTTTCTGCCTAATTTACTTTTAACTTCTCCCCCAACGGTCGCCGCTGGTCGATGAACTCCACTCCACCAGAGGGTAGTGAAGGACCTCGCCTCGCTCAGAGAGACACAAACCGAGAACTGGTTTGACCTTAGCACGCACTGCTCGTACCAGTGGTCTCGGCCGCAAAAAACAACTTTTCATTTCACTTCCATTAATCAAACATCGGATCGATAATAAATTGGCGAACCTCGGGCCGCCGTGCCATGTTCTGTCCGGTGGAAGCTGGCTGCTCCTCGTCCTTCCGCATTCTTCCGCATCCTTCCGCATCCTTTTTTCCAGTTTCGAGTTCGAGATTGGAACGCACTTCACTTTCCACCGGAGCGAAGGGAAACCCGGAGTTCCAGAAGGGATCCAAAAGGGGAATTGTTTGTTTTCACGTGGCGAAAGGAACAAGTGGCCAAAAGTGGCGCTTCGATGGTGAATTTCGGTTGTCCGGGGGGAGGGGGGGGGGGGGGTTCGAAAAAGGGTGAAAGTATCTGTGTGTGCGCGCGCGCGCGCTGGGAACCGAAAACTGGTTCTGGCGGAGTAAGCGGTCGCCTGGCCTTACTTACCGGTTGAAGAACGATTCGAGCAGGTAGGTGCTGTGGGGCAGGGCCTCGATCAGAATGTCCATCGGGAGTTCGGCAACGACCGACCGCAACACGGACGGTCCAAGGCGTCCTACGACGGTGGCCGCTTCACGATACTGGCGACCCTCGGATAGCAGCATCAGGCGCCGCAGCACCTGCCGTGGACTGGTGAAACCTTCGCGTCCATCACGCGGCGGTGCTCGAATTCGTTCGCGACTGTCCGCCATTCCGCCGGCTCCCCGCGTTGTCCACAGGTCCGAGTTCCTGTCCTGTGATGGATCTCTCACACACGGCACCACTTGCTTGAAGCTTCTGCACGCTGCTTCTCTTCACTTTGTTCGTGATCGGTTTTTCGCACTCGCACTCTGATCAAAACGACGAAGCGTTACATCCGAAAACACCTCAACGGTGACGGCGACGACCACGATGAAGACGACGAAGAGAGTTGCATCGAGGTGAAGGTTACCGGTAATGTCCTAATACGTCTGTCCACAGTTCGCGATCACGATCGCGCACGCACGCACGCACCTCACTAGCAGCACGCACCGTGCGTGAAGAAGGAAATTCTCACGACGCCACCACCAGAAGAGATAACACGATCATATTCTATGCTGTTATGCTAACGAATCTTTGCTTCGCCAATCCGTTGTGTTACATCACTTGTGCACAACCAGGTGCCAGGTGACCGTGGTTCGGGATGGTTCGGCACTCTATTCGCGTAATGTCTTAAGCCACGGAGCGAGCTCCACCCAGCGACACGACCGTTACCGTAATCCGCGCTCACTAACGCACCCGCGGCCGTGGTTGGTGGTCCAACATGTCATCAACACAGATTTCGGTTGCGGTCGTTGGTGGCTTTTGGGGTGGTTCCACCTTACCGCCCTTAGTCGGTCAGCTTTTCCCGAGCCGAGGCGTCGCGGAAAATCGATTCCCGTGGTCACACTGTGGTCGTCGTGTCGTTGTGAACTGCTTTGTTGTCAGCCGGCGCTAAGTTTGATGCTCGATTACGAAGCTCTCGGTGCCCGGTGGTCTGGCCAATGTTTCCGGCCACGCAGTTGTGCTGGAATGACACGAAAGACGCGAAAAGATGGGATTAGATGCTGAGTGCAGATGGTGAAGTGTGTTATGGGTGCGGTGGGCGCGGTGGGCGGACCAAAAGCTCACGCCCGTCCGCCTTTTGTTGGTTCATTGGCGAGGGTGCAGCAGCTGAAACTGTGGCACGCGATGCGCTACAATTGCTAATAACAGTTTAGCCAGGCACGGAGACACAACCTAGTTCACTGAATTCGATTAGTACTCGTCTCTCTCTCTCTCTCTCTCTCTCTCTCTCTCTCTCTCTCTCTCTCTCTCTCTCTCTCTCTCTCTCTCCCGGGGGACATTCACGATTACATGAAGCGGGAGGCCGAGTTGTTGCGGTTGAGTAACCGCTTCTTTTAACCGGTGTGATCTGTTGTTGAACACAACCGAACAAACACTCTTCTTCGGCAAACAATATACGGTTTGGGAACTCGCCGTAGCTAACGTTCTTGGGGTCAGTGTCCAGACTCCAAAAGTTGGAAAGCCCAAATGGCGATCGAGGATCGCAATGTGGTGCAATTCGGTACGCAGCATGTGAGTCACCAAAGCCAGCAACCTCTAGAAACACCTTCATCACGACAAACCGAACTGGTCACTGGACTGGTCGGTAAATCGGACATTATTAGGGGTTCCCTCCGACATGGTCTCCCTCAGCGATCGACAACCGTGAAGAATGTGTCGCTGGGCACCGCACGATCAATCGTGCTGCTGAGATCGAATCCACAAGCTGTCAATGAGTGGCACACGATGCTGCAAAGATGCCCAGTTCCCCCTCGCCCGGGGGGGGGGCACCGATCTCGCGACAGACGATCTTGAACCAGTTCCCATCGGACACCTAACGAGGCACGCGCACCCGCTAAGCCGCCACCAACGAGTCCGTGTTCGCAGCGGCGGCTCCTTAATTAAATTGTTCGCAATTACCTCAATATCGCACCACTGTACGCGGTGCAGAGCCAATCGGCCTCGGAAGAACTCCGTTGTGCAGCATTCGTTGCTTGTCCCGATTTCTAGCAGCAGCCATGGCAGGATTAAGCGGCAGAGTATGGCGGAATGCCATGGGAACGCGCCTCAGTAGTAGGCCGGGTGTCTTCTCGCGAAGAGTCAGGGAACGAGACAATAATACAATAATGATAATGTGCGTTACGCTCACATTATGGTGGTGAGCAGGGCGAGCAGGGCTCGTCTAGTCAATCGATCACCGTCGCGCCACCACGATCATCAAGTGCAAACATCATAAAAGTGGCTTACGGCTACGATGCGCGAGATGCCGTTCCCGGCAAAGTGGAGCATGTGACTCGACCAGATTGAGATGACGATTGAGCGGCACCTATGGCAGTGATACAGATCAGGTGAGCCCGGGGGAGATCGCTTCTCGGCCTACACCCGCAGCGATCTATATTGAACAACGTTCAATTGTCACTAGTCTGCAGGGGTGTGCCTGAGAACAGGAACAGAAGCTCCAACGTGCACTCCATTGTACCCGCTCTCACGCGGTGCCCTCCCCTGGGGGAGAATGCATTGCTAAACTCCCAATCGGCATCCGATGGAGAGCTGTTACCGGGCCTTTCTTTCGCGAATGTGTGGGCGAACTAAAACGGGGTCCGTAGCAAACATATGATTTGATTATGCAATCCCCACAACCGCATCACAGTCGAGAGGCATCTTCACGCTTGCTACTGCTTGCGGCTTGGAGCAATTTAGCTCCCTCCACCGCACGTTTCCTGGCCCCACAAGAGGGTAGAAGCATCTTTGATGGGGTATTTCACGGCGATTACCTAGCCCGCACATGGCAATTACTATTAAACCAAGGGAAAACAGTGATCGGTCGGTGGTCGGTTGGCGGAAAGGACACACCGCGAGATTCACTTGAATCATTCGCATGGGAACAGTAACGGAACGGGTTATGGCGTCGATTGAGGGTGGTAGGTTGGTTATGGAACCGGGAATCAAATTAAAGAACACCAATCTGTCGTCCACCGGGCACAATCTCGGTACCGTATTGATGATTCGGAATGTGGGTGTCATTTGATCTTCTTCATTCGTTTGCTTAAGCGAAGGTATGGTAAATCTTTTTAGTATTCAGACGACTTTTGGGTGTTGCAGAACATCGAACCACAGTTCGAATCCCGTTAAATAGACAAGAATTACAATTTTACTGACCGCAATACGTGCCATGATACGCTCATGTTCCAAAACATACGAGAATCCTTTCTTTGGATCTTACACATTACTCAACCAGATGATAAACGATAACTAATGTTGTGATCCAGTAGATCTAATGTGCTAGGAACATTTAGGAAAGGCCTCAATGATTAAAACATGATTTTATTTGTAATTAATATCGACATGTCAGCGTTACGCTAAAATAATATCCAACAAAAAGATAGAACACTACGGCTGTATGACAATGAGTTAACCTCTTGAAGAAAATATAATCGTCACATCCTCGAGCATTGGTCAGTAATTATCCCAATTCCAGCACATTGAATACAGTATTCTCACACCAAATTTATTGCACAAGATCCTTTTGCAGTAATTTCTTCGAAAGCACTGCCTCACTTAAAAGAAAATCGTTTTTAACAAGACCCATTTTGCACCTAATCTGGCCATTAGAGAGGCAACCAACCTCGTATGCTGTCATACATTAAACCACAGCTTACGTGCAAAATATTTCCCCTCCCCGGACCAGCAACAATTACTTGGCTTTTCTTTAATGAAACGCCAGGAAAGGGAAGCGCCGCACCAGGGACGCCATTAAGACCCCGCAATTGGGCCCCCGCTCGATATGACCCACAAAACCCGTGAACTGGTATCACAGATTTTTTTTTCTTGCTCCGCAATTTCCATGTTTTCCATCCGTCCATCCCTCGATCCGTCCACCGAACGAGCACACCATGGGCTTCCGGACCACACTGTTGCTGCTGCTGCTGCTGCTCCTATCGCACGGTGCTCAACGTTCCCTCAAGCAGCCGCATTCCCACCGAAATTGATCCGCCTTCATTAGCATTCGCAATGGGGTAGGCCTCTGCAAAGCGCGATCATCAACGGCGGTGCGATTATATGGCGCGATCTCGCCCGCTCTGCATCGCAGATGATGGGAATAGGGTCCGAGTTGAAGCCCCCGTAAAGGATGCTCCTCACCGCGTGATTGATTTACGCATCCAATAAATCTATCACTCACGCTTGTCCGCCGTAGATTCGGATGTTTGTGGAACGGGCCCGCTCCGGAGCCGGAGTTTGGAATGCTGCTACTTTCTTCGCACCGTTCCTTATTATTCATCTTCGGAAGCTCAACATCGCATTGGCCTCATCGTTTATGGTGTAATGGCGGTGGTGATTGATTTTCGGCCCCCTCCCTTTCGTTCCTCAGTTCCGCCTGCCCATGGTGTAAATGAGTGTGCGAATAATGGAAATAAACTTTGCCCAGTCCCATGGCGCTCCACCGAAATCAACACCAACGATAATGCCCCTACGAAGCTTGAACCGATCGGTTGGGCGATTCAAAGGGAGATGCAAGCGTTTTACTAAATAACCCCAGCCCCCGCGGGGTAATTAGCTAAGTGTTACGTTTTAGCGCGCTGGCCCAGGCGCTATATTGCCGAGTAATTATGATGCAACCGATGATGAGATGAAGATTCCCTTCGCGTCATTGGCGGCCCACTTTTGCATCCACCAGCCGCCGGTCAGCTGCAGGCAAATTGGACACATTGGATTTACATCAAACGCAAATCGATCGCACGTCGGCGGCCGCTTCGCTCCAATGGTGCTGGGGTCGAGGACTTCTAGAGTGACGCGCACGCCATCACGATCGCACTGGACCCTTTCGGGCACCACCAGCAAGGCAAGGTTTACATTGTGCAACATCAGACCTAGCACATGCGGTTGAGATACATTAAGATACATTTTGTATTCTCCACATCGCCGATCGCCACTCGATCGAGCTTGGTTCGTGATCGCCGAGATCGCCGAACTCACGCATGGCGCCTCGCGGTCGCGATCGTAGCGTGAAATCTGGCAACAGCTGGAACCACATAATTACTCCAATGAGTCGCGGACCGGTGGTCCTCATTCCGTGCGGTGGACCTTAAACTGGAGGATCGCAAAACGATCGCGAATGAATCATCTTCGAGCAGCTCTTCTGGTGACCGGAGATGGCATGCATCTTGGACAGGAAACAGAAGGAAAACACAAGACGGATGGATCGGTTACTAACGGCCACCGAACTCCCAGTAGATCTCAGAAACACCTTGCAGCTCCGTTATCGACAAGCTGGTGGGATCGGCCGTCAGGAAGCAGATTGTAATGAGATTTGTTCTATTCCCCGTGCAGCCCTTGATTGACAGCCTCTCCAGAGGAACGTCCGGTTCTTACTAACGCCCTCGGGCTGGAAAAAGGCTGAGATCGTCAGCATTCCCGGACGATATCCAATTCCATTCTATTTCCCTTCTCCATTACACCACTCGCCAGTTCCGTTCCAGTTGGACGGCCGTTGCCATATGTTTCGTTACGGCTCGTTCGTAGCGTCCGCAGTGTTTCGGTTCACGCCATTAACTGCGGATCAATAGAGATGGATGGATTTCGCCAGCCATCGAGCGAGAAGTCCGTGAAGGCCTTCGAGGGGATGCGATGTGTTTTCCAGCGCACCGCAGCGAGAAAACTCGTCTAGAGAATGCCAACAATTTCAACGCTTCTCGCGTGTGTGCTTGGTGTTTTAAGGTGGATTAAGCAGATAAAGAGCATTTGGATACAACTGCTGGCCATTCACTCTTCCCGTGCTTTCTCGTGTTCCAAACAAAACACGAAACAGAACACAACAGTTCCGCGGCAGCAGCGGAGGAAACGCCTAGTGCCAGAAACTCACCCAACCGTAATCGCGTTGATGAGCGACATAACCACAGGCCCGGCACAGCTCGCGCTGCACATTGACATCCCCGTTCCTTTCAACCCAACTCCCGTGATATCACGCCGACATTAGCCTTTTACTACCACTACTGCTACTTAGCTTCTTTATATCCGATCCCGAAAGACCGCCACAAAAGGTGTTTGGTGCGTAATGTGACCGCTTCAGAGGCCTCTTCGAGGGACTTCCTCTCGTCTCCATTGTTCCATCCGTTTCAACCGCAGACACTTGTTCGACTAAAAACACAACAAAACTCCAACTTCTCTCTCTCTCTCTCTCTCTCTCTCTCTCTCTTCAAGTCTCCTTTGATGTTCTAACCAGCAGCAGCAGCGGCCACATCATTGTTCTTGGTGCGGGAACATCCCACGGTGGGGCTAATGGGCCTTCAACTACCAGCAGCACTCTGAAGGTGCGCCTCGGAGACCCTGGAGCATGCCAGCTCTGCTTTTCCGGCCAACGACGAAGAGATGCCGACCGACACCAAAAATTGGTGTCATTGTCCGATTGACGTGTGCCTGTGCCATCATTAGCGGTTCAGTGTGCTGCGAGGCACCGTTTCTGCGGCTAATTTGATGCAAAAATCGGACTGACTTACGGACCCGGGACCTAGAAGGAGTGTTTTTCATCTCTCTCTCTTTCTCCCTTATTTTATGATTCTTGTTTAGGCAGAACAGTGATACTCCCATTCCCAGAAAACACTAATCTTTCACTGTTGCTGACAATGAGGTTCGCGCGGCACTGGCGGCCCTGAAGCGTGGCCAGTCCAAACCACCGTCTTCACCGCCAAACGACGGTTGAGCAATGGTGAGCGCCGGGTTCCGTTTGTTCGGGCTAATAAAATGTAACGTCGGCTCCACTCCAAACGACAACCTTTCCGGTGGGAGGTTTTCTCAACAAATCACCACCACCACCAGCCTGCCAAATTGACGATGTGCAGGGGGGTGGGAGGGGGTGGGGGCTAGCAAACGCTGGAGCGGCAAGCAATAGAGGATGGAAAATCAATTTCAACGATTGCAGCAATTTCCATGCACCCACGGTTGATTGAACGCGTTGAATCGTGCCAGATTCGTGCGATGCGGTTTTTCGGTAGTAACTGCGCGCCCGCTGGTGAACACTTTCGTTGAGAGTGGTCACGAGGCCACGACCACCATCACGCTACTATCGCTAGCTATACCTTCCGCGGGAAAAGTGTCGCAGAAAATTACGCAAATTTCCATTCCAACGCATTCCAAACGGGGGGAACGTCCGTGCAACAACAGCAACGAAAAAAAAGGCAGACCCCCGAATTGGAAAAGAAACAGGTGATCGTCGTCGTTCGACTATCGGCGCGATCGCGGGATTGACGACTATAAAAGACTAATGGCAGTGTAGGGCTTAGGTACAGTACTACCGTCGATCGCAAACCGACAACGGTTCGGGGGCTTTCGTAGTTCTTATTTTGTTGGTTGGATTTGGAAGGTTGGTTTCCGGTGAAAATGGTGCACAAGACGACACTGTGCGTCCTGGTGATGGTTGGGTGCGTGGCGCTGCTGGTGCAGGCTCGGCCGCACGGTAAGGAGTGGAAGCATGGCGGTGGCAAGGAGCATCACTCGGAGGAGCACTCGTCGCATGGCGAGAAGGGCGAGAAGGGCTACAAGCACAAGGAGGAACACGACGAGGGCAAGAAGGGCCACCACGATAAGGAGGGCCACAAGAAGGAGTACCACGATGAGGGTGGACACAAGAAGAAGCACCACGACGAGGGCGGTTATCACCACGAGAGCAAGAAGGGTGAGAAGGGCGAGAAGGGGCACAAGTTCGAGGAGAGCGGCCATTTCAAGAAGGGCCATTCGACGAAGGGACACCACGAGATCCACAAGAAGGACGAGTTCAAGAAGGAGAAGAAGTTCTTCGACGAGGATCACGATGAGGCGTTCGATGAGAAGCACGGCGATTTCCACGAGGAACATGGATACAAGAAGGGAGGCAGCGAGAAGGGTGGACACAAGAAGGGCGGCCATCATCATGATCACTACGGCAAGAAGGGCTCCAAGAAGAAGGGTTCGCACCATCACGACCACAAGGGCCACAAGGACGAGCACGGGCATGAGAAGCACTGGAGCCACAAGGAGGACTTTGGGAAGAAGGGCGGCAGTGATCATCACAAGAAGTGGGGTCACAAGAAGGGTGGCCACTAGAATCAGGCTTCCAGGAGGGCAGAGGGAAGAGGGTAAGGGTTAGCCAATTCGCGACCAAACCGATCGCGGCAATCACTGTAGCGCAAATGTAATAAAAAATGGGAAAAAGTTCCTTCATTCATATCCTCGCAGGATCACCTTAGCGATCGCGATCGTATCCTTTCACTCGGTTCGGGTGTTCTCTCCGTATACCAAAAGACCTGAGAAGACAAGCTCTTAAGTACACTCTGGCCGAATATTTACCGAATTAATCGCCCAATAGACGCTCGTAAGTGGTTAGACAAGAGGAGTGAAATGAGCCGCAAACATGAGTACGATCGTGTGCGTGTTGCACTCACCTGCTCGGTTCCACCTGTTCCACGAGCTGATCACTCGATTCCAAACGGCTTCACTTCAAATGTTTATCTTGACTCAAGGATGCACTCGCGCACACTGTTTGCCCATTCACTTGATGCCTCTCCACTCCACTCGATCGATCGTTACTTTTCCACCCAAAACAATGGCGTTTTCAACAATCATCACAGGGCGATGTACGACGTCTCTGCGTACTTCTTTCAATCTCTTGTTAAACAAACCGGAACACAAGACACTTAATACCGGGAACAGGACACACACACTGGAGGATGGTTTCTGGGTTTCCGATATTTGGATCACCTTTTAGTTGTTATCTGTTATCGCCACATAACCACATTCAGACGAACCGGGATGACGCGTCCCATCGGTCACAAAGATTGATTTGGATTTTTCGCGTCCTAGCGTGTGTAGCGTCACCGCACGATCACGATTGTTGCACCATCGCTGCACCACTTTGGAACGTTGGTTGTTGCGACCGGCTTTTCCATTTTTCCACCAAACCAAACCATCACGTTCCGCCACGGCCACACGCCGGCCACACACCTGCTGGAGACCACAATAACAACACCAACAACAACTTCGAAAGCAGCAGCAGCAGCAGCAGCAGCAGCACGATCTACAACTGACACCAGCAGCGGTGGATTGATTATGGTGCTACCGTAATGGCGTAATACCATCCGTGGTGTCGTTCCACCTTTGCAGTTTTCCAACCAAACAGCCCCGAAAACCACACCTGGCCAACGATGCGAAGCGCCGCGTTCGGTCGTCGTCTTCTCGCAAGCCAACGAAGCAAGCAACTGATTCCGCTCACGATCCGTTCACGATCACCGTCACTGCTGGACTGGTCCGCGGGTTTGGTCTGGTGGGCCGGGAAGATGAACGCTGCGTATGCTGCTCCATCTCGTGCCGTGCTATCTCGTGCCGTGGAGCATGCCTGGCGTCCGGATGATGGAAGACGATCCGACGATCTCCGCTCAGCAAAAGTGGAGACGATGCTCGTGCTCGTGGCACAGCCTCGGAGTTTGGGAGAGCCATAGAGAGAGCGAAAGAAAGTAGTGTGTTGCCGGGAGAAATTGAAGGTGGCAGCGTGTGGAGCAGCAATACGATACACTGAGAACAGGTTGATGTCTCTGGATTCCGCTCGATCGCCGCCCAGCGACCCAAGTGGTGGCCAGGTGACATCAATTTCGGGAATTTCGCTTGGGGCATGACGATTGTTTCGATTGTGTGGCGTTCGAACGGGGAAAGAAGGGGGTCTGGGACGGCACATAAACTACCAATCACGCTGCTTGTTGTTGTTGTTTGTGTCGTACATCGATTGTGTTTGATCTTGGGGGGGGGGGGGGGGGTCGAGCTCCATGGAAGGTTTAATCATTTGCATTTCCAGTAGTTGATCGTCTTCAATGTTGGATAATTAGAAATTCAAATAAAACCTATCATCTAGCACAGGTTGATGGAGCCTCGATTTAACCAGCTGCATCAGCCCCGCCACCTGCAGCTGACACTTTCTATTTTTGGTGCCTCCCAAAAACATGTTGGAATTTCCCAATATTCCAATGAGGGGGAATTATCATTAAATCACTTTTCGATCTGTATCGGAATGAAGATGCCGATCGGAATACCATTAATTCATGGCTGAAGACCTAGGATTAAGATTGACCAACGTTCGCTGCACGCCGAGATCGCCTGATCGCTCCAAAAACACTCTCAAAAAGCCCTCTCCCGGTAGCTATTAAGTAATTGTTGTCACATTAAGGTGATAGTTTACCACGCTGGTCTTCTTCAGCTCCATTCCCTGGCCTGTGTGCAGCATCCATTGTGTCACGCGAACGATCGCGTTTAGCGTCCAAGAAGCAAACGGATAACGTGTGTCTCACGCGATGAGTCTTCAGGCCTAGGGCTGCGGTTATGATCCACCAAAGACCAGCATTCGATCGTCACGGAACGGTTGCCTAGTGCGTGCTCGATGATGATGATGATGATGATGAAGGTATGCGTTCCACCTCGAGACAAAACTTATTAATAGAAAGTATTAGCATCTAAAATTGCGTCAATTGTGCTGTCGCTGACCATTGGCTACGAAAACATCACGCATCAATTTGGGTCCTTCGGTTCCTCGTCGAATTATCCCTTCGCTGCTGGCGGCAGTGACGACGAAATGACGATTAAAAGCACATAACCTGTGGGCGCAATCTGTCGTATCCACGCATACACTAACGGCTCAATACAATCGCGACGCGAGATCCCTCTGTTGATAAACATCACGTTGAAACATTAATTACTGTGTAAGCTTGCCCTTCGCGAGAGAAGATGGAACTGAGGAGTGAGCTGCTGGGAACGTCGTGGTGACGACGACACCAAACGGAAGCTCCGGAGACTGATGTTATGAAAACACATTCGCCCTTCTAACCTTTCTGTAAACGAAGAATGCCCCCTCGAACGCGAACATTCCCAAACGCGAACGCACATTTTAATATCCATTATGCGCACTGCCACCAGGTTCGTCATCCCCCCGCACCGTGGTCGCACACGGTAACGGCTTAATTTAAATGGGAACTTAAAGATGCCACGAATTAGGCGTACGGCGTGGTCACTTCCTGCTCAGCAACAACGCTCACCGACGGAGGGAAAAACACATGTTTCGGACCACGGGGATTGCGTTCACTTTTGCCGGGAACGGGAAGCAATGGCGTCCGCCTGATTACGTCTCCGTGGTCCGTGGAGCCTCGGCGGGATGTGGCTCGGTGAGATTTTAATTGAATTTTCTAGCTTCCTGATTCCTGAGAGCCTGTGTCCGGTGGTAGTCGAGCCACGCGTACACCGGTCTGGCACACTACAGCTCCGACGATAATCTGGGTCGCCCCTAATTTCCCTAATTTCGTCAACCAACAAACCGACCAACGTAGTAACGGTGCGCTCGACCATGGACCGAGTCGCGAGCTGTGGATTTACGACTGATGTCTAGGGCAAGATTTATGTCGTTCCCAGAATCCCTCATTATCAAGGCCTTCAGATCAAAGGGCGAAGAATAGAAGACAATCTGGCGACAAAAATTTAACACATAGTGAGCCGCGAGCGATGCATTTTCAACCGAGCGAGCTTTTCGTTGCTGTTCCAGTGACCCTTTTCTCCGGCATTCGTCCTATCGATCCCATGTACTCTTACTCTCTATCCAGGTTTATGATTGCGCGTAGAAAGGGCCCAGCTTCCCAAAAAAAAGGGAAAAGCTTCGTCCATCATCTGGTCGGTTCAGCTGGTGATAATGAATTGCAATCGGTAACGCAGACAGGATGCGAGCGGTCGATGGATGGATCGATCCGTCGGCGCATACGATGCAGTTTCTCAAACTGATGCCGCTTATGCTGGTGCACGGAACTCATACAAAACGACAATGCTGCAGCAGAAGGTAAATTTTGGCAAAAGGGGCAAAGTGAAAATGGCGAAAAAAAGAGAGTTTATGCCCGGAGGCGTTCATGGCGATGGTGATATGGTGCGCCCTTTTCATTTCGCCCCGTTCTATATGCCGTTGCATATGCACAACAAGCCATCGGGCTCGGGCGTTTTCGGTCGGCCGGCAGAGGCAGTTAATTCCTTTTAACTTTACCAGTCGACCGACGATCGAGCGACCGTAACGGCTGACAAATGAGTGGGATAGTGGGGACATAATGACCGACCGAAGGAAAGTTGTGCTGAGCGTGCGTCAAGGTTCGAGTCACGCTGTGCGAAGATCAATTTCGTTTGTTGCGCTTCCAGAGAAATTCCAGCGGTTCATCGAAAGACGCCCAAAATAGCGTCTTGAGATTGAGCGAAAAAGTCAAAGTGCAATTGAGATCTTAGCTGCGTTTTTTAAATATCCCTTCCAGAAATTATTCATTTCGCTTTTAGTTTCATGATAACTCTTGACCAAATGTCCTAAACCAAACAAAACCGATCAGAAATAATCTACAAAATGTCTCATGTGCTAGATATTGTTCCTTCTGAATACAATTTGTTTGATTGTTTAAATAAATGTTTGGCTGCACAGATCGTCGCTCTTGATGAAAGTATCGAAAATTGAGCAGTTCACTGGATTGCTTCAAAAATTGCCAGAAGAATGGGAAAAATAGCAACCGATAGGCAATGCTTTATTAAAAGTTATTGTTCTTTTGGTTTTAAATATAAATGATAGTTTATAAATGGTAAAAAATAGCCTTTAGCTAGGCTAACAGAAATATAAACAAGTAAAAGATTTATAACCATGCTTTCTATTAAACCTGTTATCACTAAACACCTGCATTCCCAAACATTGTCCACCTGGTGGGGTCGCTAAACAAATCACGAACGAACACGCTATATCCACTGAATAGATAGAGCGCAGGTTGTGCAATATGATGCCAACCGTCACGCCACGACAACTGCATCGCCTAAAACAAACAAACAAAAACACCGAAAAGATTAATGTCTCTTCAGAGCGGGCAAGCGAGCGAGTGATGCTCGCTCAGTGGGCTCCACAATGGAACACGATAGTGTATCTGAAAAACGGGGAGAGGTTTCCCATACGCATCGCCGATTATTGGCCGGGCACGATGCCAACCATTGTCGTCTCGCACGGTCATCGGAACGGTCGACCAACTTTCAATTTTACCATCGAAGGCGAAGGAAGGGATTCACGCATTCCGTCCAAACCGGCAGACACACCTTCTACCGATTTGTCCAGCCGTTTGTTTACGTGGGGCGCTTTCTTCGAAAATCGCATTCCAATTCAAGCGGAAAGACGCGGCGCGATCACACTTCACATGCGACATTCAGGAACGGTTCGTCTGGCAACTGACAGCTTATGATGCTCCGGCGATCTGGCCCTCGTGATCGTTCGATGCGCTCGCGCACTCCACCAAAATGGCCACCAGGCGCTGGTGTGCGATAAAAACAAATAATTGTAGCTAATTTATTCCCGGGTCCGCGGTGGAGGTCGAACAAATCGAAGATTGGTTTTCCAATCCGCACCCTCCGTCCACCGATTGCCGGCGAAAGGGACTCCGGGAACTGTCGGGACCTTTGGGCGTGGAGACATTTTGATTGAATCACCGCTCATCGCTCAACGTATGCAAATAGGCTTAGGACACGCCGCCCCAATGTGGGAAAGTTAATGAAATATGCACGACTGCCGGAGCCCGGACGGAGTACACGGGACAGGGCCACACCGCAAACGCTTCTAATAATGGGAAACTGATTACGAAAGCATACATGCCGGATCGCGTGAATCTGTGGATCCCGCAATGCACCATAACCGCGAAAAGGGCCTCTTGGCCTACGGAAGAGGAAGCATCGCTCCGGTCTGGTCTGGTCCACTCCCTCGAGGGCTCAGCAGTTTCATCACCACTCGCCGTAGTCGTCGTAGTCGTCGTGATCGTGTGATCTTCTATGGCACGATCGCTAGCATCGGTCGCGGTTCCATGCAGAAGACGAAGACGAAGATGATGATGATGATCATGATGGGTGGTGATGATGATGATGCATTGAGTAATCGACACTTGGCGGTCGCGGTACCGATAAGGGCGCCGTAGGTACCGCAATCACCTTCGGAACGCGCTGGCCTTTGCATTGGCTTCCTCTGGCTTCACAAATATTGAACAATTTTCCATCAATTGTCTCGCGTGATCATCGAGATCGATCGATGTTTGTGGTTACGACGGATTCGTTCGTTCCGTTCCAAATGCCAATGCTTCGACCACATCTACCGACTCACACACGGAAGATCGTGCCACTTCCATTCCGAATTCCAATCCGCCTTCGCCTCTTCCTCATCAAAACAAGATCCCTGACCCGGGCCGCGGCATCATCAGCAGACGGAATGCTCGTCGGATGCGCCACTCTATAGCGCACCATCCCCCCCCCCCCTAATGCCTAATGTCGCGAGGTCCCGAGTACCAAGATCAATAAATAATTTTATCAGCTTTACACCGCCCGAAAAATCCTCGTGCCCCGGGCATGCTCGACCCCCAGAGGGGCCACGCCACCCAGCGTTCGAGGTGAAAGTTGTTCCCGGCCACAGCGATAACACCGCCCGGAGTCCCTTTTTGGCGCCCGGGACTGTGTTGAACCGAGGAACCGAGGGGCTTTCTCTCTTGGTTTGGTGCTTCCAACGTGGTCTACCGACATGTCAGCAGCAGCCCAGGCTTCAGGCTTCCTTCCCGAGGGGCCCCAGACGCTAGTAGGCGACGACGTCAACGACGTTCGCGTTGATCGCGCTGCAATTGCAAGCCATCCAAGGAGTCATCATCGGTTGTCGGTCGTCTCTTGATAGATGGGTTCCGCCAACAAGCGGCGCGCAGAACTGCACCACATCATAATCATCATCATGCTTTCAGCTGGAGGTGGAGTTCAGCGACTCGATCAGCAACAACACGATCAGGCCAGCGATTAATCCACTTTGGCCACTGGCGCGATCTCGACACAATCTGTGCAACAGGAACAGGTGGCGGTGCGCACTTTACATAGTAATTTATGGACTAGAGATCGACAAGCTTTCAAGCGCCGCCAACAGCTCGGCTGCGTAGAGTGCGGCCGTGGCCGGGAGATAGATAGAGATAAGAGAGTGCGGAGGGATAAGGTTTTGCTGATTAGGTTGGTGACTTCCTATTCAAATGTGATGCCGATCGTTAGACGCGACGATCAACTTTTCATTTCGTCGCGAATCCAAGCCTCATCTTCCCGCGGCCAGGTCATTGAACTGGCTAGGACCCCAGCACGGAGTCGAAGTCAGGCGCAGTCGCAGTCGCAGTCACAAACCGGTACAAACAAGGCACTGCGAGTGCTATCATGTGGTGATGGTGGCGATGTTCAGCGCTCAGAAAAGAATTGGCATAACTTAAACCATCTTTCGGCCCACGGTTGATGAGCATTCCTTTCGCAGTGAAAGACCAGGAGATAGAGGGAGCGAGAACCAGAAAGACAGAGAGAGAGAGAGATAGGGGACGGAAAACAAAACAAAACGGAGAGGCCAAAGCCGGGAGGAGCGCTGACCGGCTGACAGCCGGGTTGTTGCCCACAGGAAGTAGGTCAGCCGATGCCTGCAGGGGTTAATTTCGATCCGCACAACGCACTTCGATCCCAGGGGCATGGTGACTGGGCAGGGACCAGGGCTGGCTGCTGGCTGCTCGGCCACACCAGCACACGGCTTGAACCTGCGCAAAACCTCGCATACTTTCATCCTGCGACCACTTTCATCATCATTTCTACGACTTTGGCAGCCAGACACACGCGTATATGTGTGTGCTTGAGTTGTTGATCGTTGACTCTTCGTCCTCCGACCAGCCAGGAGACGCCTCCGCCAGCTTCCTTACCGTTCACCGATCGACCAGAGATGCTAGTTCGCGCATAAAAAACCACCGCCGCCATACCAAGGGTGGATCATCGGATCAGATCTCGCTGCTGAGGAGCGAGGATCAAGCTGGGCAAGCAGACGAGCTGCTGCTGCTGCTGCTGATCAACGGGTTGATCGCTTGGATGGGATGGAAAACGACTTTTCCTTTCTTGTCACTTTCAATTCCCCCACGGGGCTAGCGACCGAGTGAGAACGAGAAAAGGTGGAGTTTCTGTGTTTGTTTGTTGGTGTGTTGTTTTGTTTTCTCCTGCTCCCTGGAGGTCAGGCTCATGGGCCAGGGTGGATAGATCCGATCCGATCGATAGGAAGTCGGTGAGGGGATCCCGCTGCTGCTCGATCTTTGCAGGCGTCGTTGGACGATGAGCATCTAAAGTTGTCCTCCCATCGCGTCGCGTTGGTGATGATGATCGTCAAAATTTGACGACACGACTCCCCCGAGGAGGGGCGGGGAGTAGGAGGTGCACGTGGTTGACGAACGGAATGGAGAAATTAGTGTGTCAATGCTGTGTCATTGGAATGAGGGTCAACGGTGTGCGCATTTGGGGTTCGCCATTTCATGTTATTTTTTATTTTTTTTGCTGATACTACTCGACGACGAGTTTCGATGCCGCGCGGCATAAAAATCGCGTAAAACGAGAAACGGAAGAGAGACAGCTCGTCGCTGATGTTAAGGGTGATAGCAAACAAGCAAGCGAGAGATTAGAAATCGTTTGAACCTGAACCTCAGCTTAGGACACGCCGTGTATATGTGGATAGTTTCATTTTATGTTTAAATAGATGTATTCATGCCGATGGTGAAATGAAAAGTGATTTGTCTACACTTTTGCATACTCCACTCATTTAAATTGTAAAGTAGTTGAAGATATTTTAGGGAGCTTGTTTGGAGGTCAGGATCAGCAACACTTTCACGGTTGCTAAAATCCATTATCGTTTAATGTCCTTCAGTGGAATTTCGTTTTCATTCGCTTTCGCCAACGGTTGATGCACAAAGTGAGGCAAGGTAGTAGCGATAGCCATCCTAGATAACCTTCGACACGTTACTTTTGCTGTACTACTGTTTGGACGATTTTGAAAGGGAGAGAATAGAATTTTTTAATCGAAGGATTTTTTTTGAAATAAAGTCTAACGATTTCTTTTTAGCGATGCAGTACAACCTTAAATCAGGGTTCGATGTTCAAAAAGATAAATGATGTACCATGTTATTTAGGATCTTTCATTAAACCTCCGAACTTCTAGCCGATGCTGATAAAACTCTTTTCCAACTGTTTTAGAATGCCACGATGGCATGTTTGAGAAAATTAAATTAATTGCCTTTATCATGTGTATCATTTAAGCCAATTTTAATCATCAAAATCGCTTTATGATTTAACCATATTGAAAGCATAATGTTTCTGGTCCAAATATTCTTCTTTACATCAGCGAATTCCCTTTCTGAAATTGATGAATTTGTCCTTACTGTCCTTATAATTCGATTTGGTAGAAAAACCAATTGATCTCTAATCAGGGCTTATTTTACCGAAACTATGCTACTTCCTGAAAGCTGTTTAACAATTTGATACTGTTTTATTCAGAACGATTTCATCGATCGTAAGTAGATCATTCATTTTAATATCTCTTTTTCTAATCTTGTGCATGCCCTGAATCATTAAAAACGACTTGTTCAGCACAAAAATATGCAACATGGAAATTGGATTGGTGATTGTCCTAATTCCATCGGAAAATAGCCCTTTTTCCTTTTGTGAAAAGATCATTTTGTGCCTTAAAATTTTGGGCTAAAGAAACTAAACCTTTATAAATTTCCAAAATAAATCCAGGACAAATGATCACCGATTAAAAGATGATGCTAAAATGACAGAGCAATGAATTAAGGGGTTCAAATCAATTTCAATTATGAATTAAATTTTCATAAAATCCCTCGTTTTTGTTCTAATTCAATGTCGAACTTTACCAAGCGTTTAAGATTAGTATGCAATCAACAAGTGTCCTCAAAGTGGGTGAATCATAAGCTGCATGAAATCGATTAAGCTCACTTAGATGCCCAATAGACAAACCATTAAGCACACATTAGACTTCCCCCTAACCACTCCAATGGGTATTCAAAAATCGCTCAGCGGAGAAGAAATACAGATCATTCGGGACCCCACCCACCTGTCCAGTGAAGTGGGCCCCCATAAACTCGCCCGTTATAAATTTGCCTCATTTCAATATCGCATTAGGGTTAGATGGCCAGCGAGTCTCTGGCGAGACCTTTCCCTTCCTGTCGAACTCTTCACTCGTCGACGCTCGAAATTTCGCTCCTAATTAACCCACAAACCCCGTGGCCGGCCTCCTGGTGGCCTCTTCCTGGATCGGCACCCCTCGTCGCACCTTCCTGCGAGGCTGCAGCCCTTATCTTAGACATCAATCAACCGCACACTACACACCATCCGTTCCATCTTCAGCCCCCCCCACAAAAATCCCGCGTTGCAGCAAATTAATTTTATAACATTTCCTCACAACCGAGCGGATTCACAGCTCCACCGCACCAGATCAACCCTAATTTCGCCCTCGGATGTGACCTCACGGTCCGGAGCGAACGGATGTAGACGAACGAGGGTGCTGGAGCTGGAAAGAATTATTTCCTTTCCCGAGGGTCACACAATCTCCACCATATTTTTGGGGCCATTCTGCATCCGGTGACACACTAGCACACACCATGTTCCTGGATTGAAAATAAAAGGGGGGATTGAACGGAACCGGGGGACAAGTTCTCGGTCCCGATTCGTTTTGATTGGATTTCACCGAATGCGCCATCGGAGCAAACACGGTGATTGTGGCGCATCAGTTCCAGAGCCGGTAATCATCCGTTTCTTCTCGCGGTTCCACGAGGATTACGCTTTAATTCCCCGACAGACCGCCGGCAAATGGGGAGTTCCGAAAGCTATTGCGCCATTAACGAGAGGGAGAGGGAGTGAGAGGATTGAAGGGAGAAACGTGCAAAAGCATTGACCGCGAAGGTCCGAGATCCGCACTACCGGAACGCTGTCAAACAGGTCGTCCCCTTTTCATCTCCTTCGGTGGCCCCCCTGGAACGCCAGGTCGTTATCGGGTTTAGCAGAGGTAGGTGCGTGCGCGCAGCACCAACGACTGCTTGTAAACATGACGCTTCTAATGAAGATGCCGCACAGTCTACAGTTCGGTTCATCTCACGCCATCGCACCATTTGCAAATTTGCGCCCCGGGAATGCCGCATAACTGTGCGGAACCGGTCCACAGCCGGTGCGGCCATCGGCAAATTAAATTTATCGATAACGTCAGACCCCAGCGCAGACCATTTGATGGGCCATCACAGGCCACGGTAGGTACCGAACCGATATCGGCCGTCGCAAAACCAGCTGTAAACGAACATGCAAACGGAAGCCATCATCGGCCGTGTCCCATCACGCCCATCGGTACGCGACGTCAACTCGCTGGCGCAGTTGGTGATGCCTCACACAAGAGGGATAGTCACCGGCGGTCAGAAGGAAGCGAAACGTTAATTAAATCACTTTCACATGCTGCACCGACCGAACCACCGACCGGTCAAACGCAGCGACCTTTCGAGGGGATCGTCGAAGCGGTGTCGCATTCCCTTCGCCCTTCGTCCTTCCGGCGACGTCCCAAGGAAATCCCGGACGCGAAAGCGAAAGGAGGTGGTGATGCATCCGAGACTGCATCGCCGCGAGGCCATTCCGGCCATTCTCGTCTAGCTATCGCCTCTCCTGGTGCCTCTGCGACAATAATTGGGACCCCACGGGCCGGGCACATAAGCTGGGCGGTTGGGTGCACAACTTTGCATAACACGCCACGCATGGTCGATCGTTGGCCACGCGTAAAATGTCGCGTAAAATGAATCACCTTGTTTAGTGACCAAGCCGGCGGAAGACCTGACAGTAAAGGTCTTTAACCTTTAGCTCCAGGAGGTGTATTACGAACCGCTTGGCCAACACGACAGTGTGTCGATCGAGACCCTTTCCGAAACAATAATCACGAATTATGTACCGGGTGGCTTTCGCGCCGAGCCGCCCTCCCCCCCGGAGAGTGTCAGTAATTATTGTCAAGAGACACACCACGATGACCGCCACTGATCGAAGTGTCGCGGGCATCTGTGGATCCATATTCATAACCTGGCGAGTTTCCATTTATCGATTTCAGGCGCCCGACGAACGACGACGTGGGTAGCTGCTAAAGACCTCCCGCAAATGGACACTTCCCATCGATCGGTCGCCGGTAAAAGACGGTAGATGAAAGAAAGGAATGGAAGGGGAATAAACCTGATAGTGGGACCGGCTGCTGCTGCACCGAAGAAGTTACCGTTTTAATCTCCTTTAAATGACCACCATCAGCGTCGTCGTGGGTCCATCATCGTAGCAGATCGCTAGTAGCAGCGGCGGCGACTGCTGCGGTGGCAAAGTGATCTTTATCACATGCGCGTGTACCAACTGCCACGCCATATGTCGCGGCGAGTTTTCCCGCCAATCGAATGGCCAGTTTTCACTTTCATTCACTAGCGCAGTGGCCAGTACCTGATCGAAAGACGAGGTCGAACGACGGTCCATCAACGTTCCGTGTATCGTCTCGCCGTCCTGGAAATGCGGCAAGGAAAGTGAAAGCGGAACATCCCGGCATTGGTCATCCGGTGAACGAAGGATGGCTGTTGGGGACCTTTTTGGGATCCATCCATGGGCTCGGAGGAGCACCTAAAGTCGAGTTGAAGATATTTATTGCCCCGTTTAAGCTATTCGGAATACACACATTTACATTCTGGTTCGTCTTCTTCCGCGATGTTCAGCTTTATGGTCCTAACACACGATCGCCGACCACTGATTGATGCTGCTCGTTACACAACGTCCACCAAGCCAGCCAGCGTTAAGCTTAATACTCCCGCGAACCTCCCTAGATAACGCGAATCTCAAACGAGTGAACTACCGGAATGGAATTCAGGTTTCGAGTATTTCAGTTTTGTTGCGGCTAATATCTTGTGCGGCCCCGGTGCCATCCTCTATATCTACTGTCCCCGATCTACTGTGCCCTCCTCGTTTCATTGGGGGTCCATGATGTTGGTTGATCGGTGTAACCTCCTTCACGCCCTGCAGCTCGTTCCACTGGTTCCCGGAGAAAGGATCTCTGCGCTCCATTCGGCAGACTGTGTAGACTGATAACTCCGTGGACACTCTGGAATCCCGGGACCTCGCCTTGGACACCTTACTCCTGTACGGTGAATGTCAACTGCTTGCCGGTGCGCGACTCGAACCGGTTCGGTGGTTTGATGTCCAGTATCGCAATGATCGCCACGGTTAACCCGGCCAGCATAATCGTGGTTATGAACAGACCGGACAAGATCGGTGCCGTGGTGAACCCGATGCAGTCCCAGGCGCTGTCGAACTTCGTCTTTCCCTCCATGGCCGGTTGTACCTGTGTTTTGGGTGGTTCGATTTGGTGCAGGAAAAACGAATGAGAGTATAAGCAGCAGAAGAAGAAGTAAACAAACTAACAAAGGTCTGCATCACACAAATAAGATATAAAAAAAATCTCCCAAAAAAACGACCCCCTGGCCCGATGCAACCGAAACTTCCTGTCTTCCTTCCTTTGGCTCCGCCAAGAAAAAAAGGTGCCGCCATTACGCAATGTGTTTTGCGATTTCCCGGCCGCGCGAATAAACGCCCAGAAACGGTCCCAAACGGCCAACGAATGACCAGCTGGCTGCGTTTTATGATGAGCTTCAAAGGTTTTAGCACTCTCCGTGGGTAACGCTTAATGAAGCGACGTTGTCGTCGTCGCGGTCGCCGTTGTTAGGAGCGGCAGTTCCGATGGTTTTTTTTTGCATCATGCCTTTTGTGCTCTCTGTGTGTGTTATGCAAACCAGCGGCAAGGGGTTCGGCCACGGCCCAACAATAATCAGGAGCAGCGCTCATTCGACGCACCACGGATGCAAAGACGGGGGAAATGCCAATTCAATCAAAGCCTAGACACAATGTGCGGCCGGGTTTTCGGCCAGAAATCAATCGGAATCGGTGGAAAGCGTCCGCTTTTCACCGGGAATAGTTCACTAGACGACCACTGCAAGGAGCAATCTTGCGAATGAAAATGTTTAAACTCCCTGTTAAAGAGGAGTGTTTGAACAATCGGTCCGGATTGCTTAATCAGCGGCAATCATCAGGCTCCTGTTCGATTCATATGTTGCACCACCACCAGCTCCATGTTCGAGCAAAGGTGGGTCAGACAGGGCCCCCCTTTTTTCTGGGACACCCCTGCCCACGAGATGTGCTTTATCCAGAGCAATCCATTACATCAATCCACGTTCATACCACGTTCGGTGGTTGTCGTCGCCGTCGTCGTCGCCGTCGTCGTCGTCGTCGATCGCACCGGGCGCATCATGTGCGTGCGAGAAAATTATAAATAATAATGTTTACATTGTGCCCGCGTATGCGTGTGTCTGTAATTACACGTGCTGGCACACCCTCCCCAGGAGGTGGCCAAGCGCCATCTCGAGCCGCACCGACCGATCGTAAGTACCGCGGGCACTGGGTGCTCCAGTTTCGCCTTCCAGCCCAGGTTACCTCTTTTCTTTTCATTTCTTTTCGTGTTTTTTTTTTCGTGTGTGCGCAGCAGACACATAAACTGCTCCTGTCTGACGCGTGTATGTTTTCTCATAATTTGTTGCATCTGCCCGACTGCCCCATTACGTGGGTTCCGTCGTGCTGACGCCACGAGCCACGAGATAACCGAGTGCGAGTCAGGGAATTTGAATAATTTGATGATGAATGACGATGCTCGGATACCCCGCCGATGCAGTAACACGATTGTGAGGAGGGCCTCTGCACAAAACATACAACACTCCGCATACACTCCCATTGTGCACCGGGTTTGGTCTGGCTTTTCTCAGCGATCAGTTCTGCGGCGCGGTAGTGTGACTGGTATCGGTGGCTGATGCTGGGCTGTTGCGCAACCGCTGCTCACCTGTATGTTCTCCAGCGTAAGAACCGTTGTGCCATTACGGAAAACAAGCTGTCGGGAGCAGGCGTATGAGGCACCGAGTGGAGCGTACGGTGCCTTACCCTCCAGCTCGAGCGTCGTATCGAGCGACTTGGCGTCCTTGTTCTTGGTGTCCATCACAAACACGTCCACCTTGGACATGGACCAGTAGCCGGAATCCATGTCGAAGCGGAATTTGAGAGTCAGCTGAGGAGTGGAAGTCAGTATCGCAATCAGTATCAGCTATGGACTTTCTTCTTCAATCTCCTACACCTTACCTTGATGGAATCTTCCACCTTGAACGTCACGATCAGTTTGCTTTCGCGTTCGCGGGCATCGTACGTGGCCAGCGTGTGCTCGCTGAGAACGTAGGACGTTTCCACCTCATCGGAATCGTTCAGCATCTTCAGCACCGGTGGAGTGGAGACGACCAGGATGACCTTACCGGGCACGTAATACTTTGAGTCGGCAATTTCCGGTTCCTCGGTAGGGCTGCCAGGGGTGGTGCTGGTGGAGAAGTCTTCCCGCGCTTTGGCCTCACGCTTCTGGAGCACGTGCGGTTCCTCGAGCTGGTTCGCCAGAATGCCCAACACCTTGCGGTCACCGTAGTTTTCCGCCGAATCACGGAACAAGGCGGAAAGTTCCACATCTTGCTGTGACGGTGCGCCGACTAGGTTGATTATCTGGAATGTGGGGAAACGGTCATCGGGGGGTGATCAGTTATTTTGAGGGAAATGGATCGTTGCATTTGAATGCATGAATTTCGTCAGCGGGTTCCCTTTGTCGATACGAGCGCCACGTGCTTGTGAGCTTTGTTCAGTATTTTTGAGCTTTCCTGGCGCGATCGCTGGCACGCGATTGATTTTCAAATTCATTTCGTAAAAATATGTTTATCAATCTCTTCCTAAATATACATATACAATATACAAATGCTATTTATGGGTTTTGTAAAACATTAAATGAGAGACAGTAAAAAGACAACATGATCAAAGAACAAAAGACTGAAAAGATTCAAGCAACATTTTAGAAGGAATTTTAGGAGAAAGATCTCTCTATTCGAAACAAGTTGTTTTGATTTACTCAGAATATTTCCTAAGTGGATTGCAGGGATAAAAATGGGGATTCCTGGTCTTCCAAAGAGCCATCCACAGCACTGGATGACGAAGAAAGGCCAGCATTTCTCGATGCCGACTCGTGCGCCTCGATTTAAAATAAACATGCCGAATCATCAAGAGTTTCGGTAGAGCTAAACAGTAGTTTACAAACGTTTCAAGGCCATGAGAATGGTGCAAAAAGTGTCACGTGATAGGCACATCATGATGTTGCTGGACCATAAAAAAAAACTTATTGGCAACGCAATTTATCCTTTTGCAATATGCTTTTACACAATAAAAGTTAATCGAATGCCTCACAAAACCGCTGTTAAACTACTTGAAATAAGTAGGACGATCCATTAAACATCACTTCTTTCGACTGCTACTTTATTTTTTAAATAGTTTCAGTTTCTACAGAAGAAGGTTTCTTCTAGTTTCTTTAGGTTAGATTTCAACAAAGGTTTGCCTAAAACATAAAATGAACACTAGGAGCAGCAGAACCACTTTCGTTGGACCGACACAGAAACCTCAATGCTCGCGCATCGATGGGTGGAACGCTACCCTTGCCCACCGATTTGCTTACCTCAGCGTTAACGTTATAGTCGAGAGGGTTAGAACCCAGCATTTGCTGGGGGCTGTAGACGTACTCGTGCTTGTCGAGAATGCGCTTGAATGCGGGAAAACTGTCCTCCGACAGTTTGGTCGTCCCGTTACGCAGGAAAATGACGACGGCGGCCGCATTCGAGTAAAGATCCCGCAGCACCTTGTCATCCAGCTCGGCCAGTGCGCCAGGCGTTTGCAAATCTTTCAGCTCACTCAATCCCCAGAATAGAAATGGTCCACTGTAGTAAGCGTACGAGCCTTGCACCAGCGCACCCACTATCACGGCCACTGCCAACAGCTGCACCCGAGGTAGCATATTTCGCGATTATCACTCTGCTCTACGCCACCGAAACCACACAGGCTGGGACGAGGATGTTGAAATCAATTCCGGCGTCCTAGCGCTCGCCAATTAAAATCAATCGAGCTTGGTAAAGAATTCAGTATCAACGTATACCACCACTCGGGCGACACTTTGCTGTGAAGTGAAAATCGCTTACGGCACGACAGAAACGGGTCGATAAATTTGTTCTCTCCCTATAGGCGCCGGATCGAGAGAGCGAGATTTTTGTGATACGCATGCGTTATGCTTTAGGGGGTGCATGGGTTGGTTTGAATGGGATAGGGGGAGGAAGCGAAGACATACCACGTGCTCATGTTTACAAACAAAACTCGCGATGGAAATCCCAGAAACTGTTCGGTGGCCATCAGATTAGTACTCTTATCAATTTCATCATCCCTTTAAGTAGCGTGATGACTGTTTCTATGTTTCAAGTAATTCCTTTCCAGCTGATGTAATGTTACGATTCTTCTGTAGCTGAGCTGGCAATATTTGAATGTTACTTTGCGACGGAACACGCTGACTAACACGCCATTCAAACTGTCATTTCGAATAAGATCTATACCACCCTCGCTTTCCAGCCTTTACCGCGGCACACCCGGTAAAAGCTACAGGCCGAAAATGAAGATCAAAGCAACAGACGAGAGTAAAAGGGGAATCAAAACAAAATTCCAACGTTAATGTAGAGAAGGGTTTGAGTCATAACGGTCTACGGAAACGTGCACGCACCGTAATGTACCAACGCGCGAAAGATCGAAGAGAAAGAAAAACAGAGAGATAGAGAGACGGAAAGATAGAGAGAGCAAGCAAGAGAGCACGAACCACGCATAAAAGGTGAGTAAGAGAAATCGCTCAACCGTACGATCGGCTGTAGACGATCTTGCCGGCCGCTCCACGATCTTTCGGTCGGGGGAATTTTTGTTTCAGCTTGGGCTTGGGCTGGGGATTTCACATTCACTATCTGTTTGGCTGTAGTCTTCGCTGGTCATCGTTGAATAGCCAGTCGTTATGTAAAGCGCAGAATTCTACTCCACATTTGAAGTGCACAGTTGGAGTGCGTCTCTCGGCGAGACGAGAAGTGATTTTCAACATGAAAGCGATCATCGCCGTATGTGCGTTCGCTGTGCTGCTTCTGCTGGTCAGCAAAGGTAAGTGAATGTGGCGCCGAACTGTTTGGCGCGCGCTACGCCCGTTGCCACGTAGGTGTTTCCTGCTGGCCGTTGTTGGTTTTGTTGTTGCGGCCTACTGCGGTTTCTGTGCGGAAGTGCATTCCATTGATCAAACTTTGCTGACCCGTTCTCTCACTTCGCGTAGCGGAAGGCGTAAACCTGGTGGCGTACATTTCGCACCGAGGACTTCACGGAGAAATCAGCTTCTCGCAGCACGACGAGCGGCAAGTGTTAATTGCTTCCGAGCTCGAGACGACGCTACAGTACCCGGACCAGGCATGGAGCTGGGCCGTCCATCAACTGCCCGTCGATTATACCGTCATCGATCCGCGGGATCGCTGCGACATTGCGCGGCTGGGCGAACAACTGTGGTCGTTCGATGATGACCTTGGTTATTTGATGCTGCCGGGCAATGAGTCAACCAGTTGGTTGAACACCATTTCCCTCACCGGTGAGAAGGGCCTTTGGGGTAAATCGTTGGTGCTGCACGATCCGAACGCAAATGTGCGCATCTGCGCAACGATCACGACTCGCGATGGCTCCGAGGATCATTTGGCCGAGGCACGCTTCACCAGCCCGATAACGGGCTCCATCTACTTCCGTTGGCTGGCGGCCAAAGAGACGAACCACTCGGACACACTCATCTACTCCAATCTGTTCCACATCCGCGATCAGTCTCGCAAAATGGGTGATCCCGAGTCAACCGAGCATGCCTGGAAGATCTACGTGACGGACATTTTCGAGAGTGATGCCCAGAATGCGGAAGATAACTGCAACAAACTGCAGCTTGTGTTTGATCCACAGAACCGCGGGGTGGACAAGGCAATCGGTGACATCGATAGCCGGGTTGGGCCACTCCGGATAAGCACCAGCTCGCAGCGAAGAAAGTTTCCGCAGTTGTTTAACGACCGGCAGCTGGTGCTACTGCCGAGCGATTTGTACGGACCGTCGCGAAAGCTGTACGTGGTGGTGTTCGATCCCAGTCACCCCGATACGTTTCTGGCTTGTGCTAAAATCCGGCACCACAAACCACTGACCGCACGGGCCCTGGTGGATGGAGGTGGAATGCGTGGGGAGATACGGTTCACGCAGCGGTCACGCTTCGAACCGACTTGGATCCATGCCAACTTTGCGTCCACCGCCAACGATACGTTCGGTAACGAGAACTACGCCAAAGATGTCGCTAGCTTCAGTGTGAACCAACTGCCGCTGCAGGCATACGCGGCCCCAAATCCGGACTACTGCCGCACGTCCGGTGAAACCTTCAATCCGGCTAGCGTTCCGCAACCATCGATACCACCGGCCGGGTATGGGACGCAGGATCAGTATCCGATTGGTGATCTCAGTGGGAAGCTGTTGAATCGGAATAAAAAGGAACCACATGCTCCGTTCCTTCCGGGTCAGAGTGCGGAACTATCGGGGCTGTACTGGGACACGTTCCTGCCGCTGCAGGGACCACACTCGATCCTTCATCGTACCTTCACCGTACACCGGTACAACCGGACGCAACCCACGAACGTAACGGAAATGCCATGGGCTTGCGGAACGATTGCGTTGTATGAAACGAATCGACCGTACCAAGTGCCGATCCTTTCGGCGCAAGTGCTGTTCCGGTATCCGATCGTCGGTCGTATTCTGTTCCGTCAGCCAAAGGATGAACCGTGGGCCGATACGGCCGTCATCTTCGAGTACCTGATTCATGCCGATGGATCGACGATCAACAACACGGCCAACCATCGGTGGGCCATCACTAACGAGCCACCGGGGAAAGATTTTTACGATTGGCAGAACCGCTGTGTTAGCACCGGACCCGTCTACAATCCGTTCAAGGCGGCCGCCTTGATGGGCAAACAGTGGGATGAGGTTTGTACTGGACGATCGCATGAGCTGTGTCGGTTGGGTGATCTCTCGAA
>NC_064877.1:32412500-32440000 GCF_943734665.1 Anopheles aquasalis | reverse complement strand
TGGTGCCATCTTCCTCTGTGGATGTTTCGCTTCTTGTGCTTCGCAGCGACTGCTCTGCACTTGCGTTTGCCTCTTTTGGCTCCTCGGGATTTTCAGTCGCTTCGTTCGGTTGCTCTTGGTTCGGGTCTGCAACAGTGGACGACGTCGCCTGGACATCTTCCCCGGGCTGATTATTGCCAGAATCACTAGCTGGCTCATCTTCCATGTCTTCGTCTTCCTTTTCCATCACATCCATGCTTATCTCGCGCGCAGCAGAAGCAGTGGGGCCAGTGGTAGCCTCCTCTTCATTCGCTTCACTGTGATCTTGCAGTTTTGATTCACTCGAGGAGTGCGCCTCGTAGTCTTCACTCTCATCGCCACTAGCCTCGTTCCTCTCGCCATCAGTTCCTTCATTAGTACCGGTGACATTCTCGAGATGGGCCGCCAGCTCCTGCTGATCGGCCGAAAGGTTCAACGCTCTCGATTCCACCGTCAGCAACCCATTCTCTTCACCCTTACTATTCTTTCGGCTCGATCCATGCGCTTCATCCGGTTTGACGCACAGGTTCATGGCCGGTACCTCCAATTCGTGGGCATTCTTGGGCTGGCCAAATAACGGTTTGTCCTTCTCCTCGAAGCCTTGCGTCGGTGAGGTAGCACTCGGTGGTGAGGAGGAGTTTGTGGCAATCGACGCACTTACGCGAGCTTCCGTCGTCGTCGTCGCCGCCAGGTCACTCGTGCTGGCCACACCATCGTCGCACTCTTCACTAGCTGCCACCACAGAGAGATTACGTGCGGCCGCGGAGCTAGGTGCCACCTCAACGTCGGACGGATCCTGCAGTAGCTGCACGGATAGATCTTTAACCTCGGATGATTCTTCTCCGTCCACCGGATGGTTCTCCGTTCCGGACGGTAGCTCTTGCTCGGTCCGGTGTGTGGAAGAGGATGTCGTGGGAACCTGAATGCCATCATCCTCCGTCGCCGGTGTTCCCTGCTGTTGCTGCTGCTGCTGCAGCTGCTGTTGTGGTTCCTGCGCGCGCTGAGATTGATCGTTGTCGATCAGTTCATACTCTTCCAGCTCATCGTACAGGGGTTGCTGTTCGGACTCGTGATAGAACTCGCCATAGCTATCACTACCGGCTGGAGATGCCGCCGCATTCCTCGATTCTTCTTGTTGTTCCCTTTGTACATCGTTGCGCCGTTCCTGAGGACCGGGGGCGCTAGGTGAGGAACCTCCAGAAGATGCCGATGGAGACGAGGATGCTTGAGATAATACGGACGCTTGTTCGAGCTGGTTCGAAAATTCATCGCTCACATCAATCACTTCAAGCACACTGTCCTCCGACGGAGAACGATCGACGTGATCGTAGGCATCATCATCACCACCACCATCATCATCGTCATCATCCTCGTCGTCGTTGCCATCTTCATCATCATCATCATCATCATCATCATCATCCTTGTCGTAGTCGCCATCTTCATCATCTACTGTCTCATCATCATCCTCTCCCTGATCTTGCTCATCATCCTCTTCGACAGATTTCACAGTGGCCGGCACTGCTACTTCATCACGATTTACTTCATCAGCGTCATTAGCAGCTCGCTGTTGTTCCTTGTTGTCCATGTTCTCCGTACTAACATCCGAATCATTCATGTCCATACTCTCGTCGCTGTATATACGAAATAAAATAAGAAACCATTATTAGATAAAAGATTAGATTATCCCCAAACGTAATTCCTTATCGTACCGTGCTCTATCTGCTGAACAGTCCTGCTGGATTGCAATCTCCTTAACCGCCTGATCCTGCTGAGTGTTTACAGCTGGCTCATTAGCTTGTTCCTCTTGAACACCGTGATTCTGTGCCTGTGGCACATCCATCTTCGACTCCATCATGCCTTCGTCCACGTCCATTTGCTCATCTGCATCCTCACCCTGGCTTGAACCATCTCTTTCCATCTCCTCTTCTTCCTGCTCGCCTTCCTCGAGATGATCCTCGATGATGATCGCAATGTTGTTCCCCTGGCTTGTCTCACCAGCCTCGGCCGCGGTCGGTGTGCCCGAGCGAGATAAGTGCAGCGGACGACGGCGAGTAGGACAACCGGCACGGATTATCTGCTGTAGGCTGCTGTTTGCGATCGTTACCTCAGGTGAATAGAAATCATCGTTCGATATGGCCGACAGATCCAGATCTCGACGTTCCAGTTCCACGGGTGCCGGTGTCGTTGCGACTGCTTCCGGCGATTTCATCTCATCCACTTGCTCAGCGGCAGCGCCGGGTGTTCCGTTGGTTCCGTTCGAAGATGAAAAGTTGAATCGTAATACCTTCTCCTGGCTATCGTGATCGTGTCCAGAAGCGGCTACGGAACTATCGACCGATTGGTTTTGCTGCTTCAGGATACCGTGGGGTACCTCTTCCTGTAAGCTCATCTGAGAAGTTGCCGGACCTTGGTTGGTGGGAGCTCCTGCTGGAGGTGATTGCTTCTTTGAGGTTGGTGGTGTCGTGGCGAAAATGCTAGGCGAATTGCTAATCGACGTCCGTTCCCGTCTCTTTGCGCTATCCGAAGTCTCGGATCCGGCAGCCGCCATGGCCGTAAAATTGAACCTTGGTTTCATTGGCCGGAACTCCGGTATCTTGGGTACCGGTAGATCAAAGTTCGGATACCGACCACCGTCACTTGCGGGCCCAAGGTTGCGCCTCTTGCGTGGATTACCTTGGCCGTCCTCTTCGTCGAAGAGAGGCGACTTGGGACACTCTTCCAACGAAATATCCCGCTGACGCCGTTTGTTCATCGACGGATCGAGCCGCACGGGATACGAAACGCTCTGGCTGCGAACCATCGGACGACACTGGAACACGCCGAGGCCGGGTTTCTCGAGAAACGGTCTCTCGTGCTGCAGACCCACAGAAGCGGCCGCGTCTTTGATAGCCACGATCGAACGATGCAGGACGCGAGCACGGAAATCACCCCGATTGCGTATCAAGGACGAACTCAGCGAATGCACCTTTGCTGTCGTTCCAGCCTCATTTGCGCTACTGGGTGACGGATCGCCAAGGATGCTCTGATCACTAGCGATAGCCCGATTCGGTTCCAACTCTTTCGGTTCCGTGTAGGTGAGATACGCCAACCGTTGGCTGGTCGGATCGAGTACCTTGTGATACAGTGACAGGATTTCGCGCTGCGTTTCCGCCACCATTGGACCCCGTTTACGGTTCTTCAAACCTTCCATCACCTGAACCGCCTCGACAAGCTCAAAGTTTTGCAGCAAATGTCCGAAAATTAAGCTTTCGCTGATGTCGTGCGGACAATCGAGCAAATATTCGCGTAAAATACGCTTCTCCTCCTCGGTGAGCGAGAATTCTAGCAACGTTTCCGCTTTGCCGGCGCTAAGGATGGCTTCCACGAAGCAAATCAATTGACTGCCGTCCGTTTGGTGGCTACGTCGTTGCACGCTGAACGCCTCCGAGATGAGATTGTTCCGTACCAGTGTCAGCAGCTCGAGATAGGGCGACACGGGACTACCGGGAGCTCGGAGTACTTTCAAGGCAAGATTAGAAGCGTCCTGATGGAGCAGAACAGAAACGGCCAACTCCCGGTGCCACTGAGGAAAGTCAACCGTACACGAGAGTGGCGACAGGAACTCCTCGACGGTCCACTAAAAGAACGGAAAAGAGAAACACAACATCAGTGATCCATATTAGGACGCATTGGATTGGAAGATAGAAGAGTTTTCTCTTTCCAACTCACCGCCATGTTGCCGTGATCGAGATGCCAGAAGGCCTGAACTCGTCGCACGAGCCCCAGCCGGAGTTTGAACACTTGAGGGAACTTTTCCAACCGCTGTAGTACGTGTCGGTACCGTCCCTCTCCGTGGATGGCCACAATGTCCATGAAAATGTACATCAAAAGAACAAGCTTCCGCTCTAGGGGTACCTCCGGTAGAAGCATAACTCGTAGCGCTTTGAAGAGTGATTTCGGTGGATATAGAGGGGCGGTGGTAGCCACTGGCGATTTACCGCTGCTTCCAGCCCACAGCTTACGAATGGTTTTCGGGTCAAAATCTCGCTCGAGCAGATTATCGATGAACAGATACTTGCTGTACGAGAGGTCGAGCACCGTTGGACTTTCGTCGCCCTCCTTGCTGACCATGTGGCGCTGCGAGCGATAATACTCTTGCAGCATCTCGTACGGATACGGTAATAGCAGCGACTCGTCGTAAGACCGATCCGCCTCTCCTTCGTCCTCCGACGATGAGCGACCCTCGGGAAGCACGTTTATGTGCAGCAGCCACTGCAGCACATCCTGATACTCGGCCACCGCGCGAAGCAACTGCGCTTCTTTGCGCAACTGATCGATCACTGGTGAAAAGAAAGAGAAACATCAAAAACCAATTAAAGTCATGCGAACGGTTGACAAGTAACAGCGTTTCGAAAACTAACCAGCTTCCGGTATAAACGATACATATTCGCTCAATATGGTATCGTACAGTTTGGACAGTTGCTTCCCTTCGCGAGTGCAAAGCGCGAGCACCTCGCGGGACTGGGTGTCAATGTGACGGTCCGCCTTGGTCTTTAGTATCGGCAACAGCAACGCGTTGGTGACCATCTTCAGTGTCTGGGAACGATTCCGAATCCAATCGGTCAACGTGGACAGTGAAACGCCCCGCTCGGGATTGGCCCCAAGATGGCTCCCGTCGGCCCACAGTTCCATGCAGCTCTGCAGAAACGTGTGGCAGTTGTACTCGAGCCCAATCGAAAGGATGAACTCTCGCAGTTTGCGTACATCATCATCGACGGCCGGTAGTTGCTCGTAGAACTCTGGCACAAGCGCTGCCCGGCAAAGCATCTGATACAGTGGCACCGGTTCGATGATACTGTTGGCACCGTCCTGGTCGAGGTATTGCAACAACTTATTCTGCAACCCAATCCATCGATGCCGGGTGCGAGTTAGTCCATGGAAGCTCATGATGTCTGCAAGGTAAAAGAAGGAAAATAAGGAACAGAAATAAGTAAATCAGCTAGCGATATTATCGCACTCGATGGCTTACCGAAGGCCAATGAGCTTGGATAGAAGTGTTCCTCCGGGCGCTGAATGGAGCGAAAGAGAACAATCGATCGCTCGATCAGTTGCACATGGAAGCTTGGTTCGCCCAGCTGAAACACGACCGTATAGGTGAGCTCCTGCTTCCAATCGCAATCGTAAGGCATTTCGGCCTTGTACCATTGATTTAGGTCGAACACCATCAGCGTCGTTGTATTGTTAGAACCGAGCCAACTCAACACAGTCAGCGTTATGAGCTCATCCTCGTGGGCAACCTTCTTCCGTACGGTTTGTACGTTCAGTGGCCGGCTACCGGGATCGTAGCTTGCTAGGCTAAGTCGCTCCGAGCAGGACAACAGTTCATCGTAGATCGGTGTCGATCGACCGCCCAGAACTTGCTTATGCTGACACATGAGCAAGTACAGCACGGCAAACGCACCATCGGGATGCGCATAGAGGACCCACAGGTACAGGCATGGCTTCGGATCATCGCTGGGTTCACAGAAATCCATCGACACCACCGAACAATCCTCACACGGTGACGCAATACGGTGGATACGGGAAAGGGTCGGCAGGTCGTACAGCAGCACGGAACCATCGTCGAACCCAACGGTAAATGCTCTCAATGGGGTGATGTCCAGCATAAAGGAAACCGATGCGTACACTTCCTGGGGTAGCTGCAACCCAACGTACAGCCCTCGATCACGCACCTGCTCGAGTCGATCGATAATTTGCTCGAGATCGCACTGAAACAGTTCGATGTGACACTGTCTTTTAACAACCCCGGTACGATCGATCAGTACGCTCGTAGTGCCGACGGGTGTTTCGTGCTCCACTATGCCGATGCATCCATCCACGATCAGCACTTTTCCATCCTTCGTACCGGCCGCCAAACAGCAACTAAACTGGTACAACGATCCGACGGATTCGCGGGTGTTGTTGAGCCACCGTAGCGTCCGGATGTCTTCCTGCACATCGATACGACCCAGCTCGCGGCATCGCCGAAGCGACAGGAACGCAATCTGTGACTGTTCCGACCCGAGACACAGCGCCACAGCCAAAACCGTCGTTTGACTGTTTAGGCACACTTCCTCCACGCATTCGATCGTGCATGGTTTCGATTTGCTGTGAAAGTAAAATCGCGTATCAGTAGGTGCTCCCTCGGTGTGGGATGCCGTTTGTTGTCGCTCACCTCGCAGTGCTGTTGAAGTTGTGTGAAATGACCTTCCGGTTGGGATCTATGTTGAACACTTCCAGCACGGAACCGCGAGCGTACCAAGCGAGCGAGTTTCGCTCCAAAATTCCACTTTTATCTGGAAGCAAGAAAACGCAATCAATACACAGCCGACCCCTTTTCCCTGGGTGGAGCACCGTACAAACCTTCATTAGTTGGTGAATTTGCACCGATTTCGCGCGAATACCTCACGCTATCCACGAGCTCGAGACAGATTTCGGAACTCATTCTTTGGCGCGCCAACACCGGTAAACTCCTAATTTAGTTACTATCAAAGAACTATAAACACTGGGCGTAGGATAGGATAACGATATTGCTATGGAATAATCGAATTATTCGCGTAAAATGGTTTACAGCGGTGAGAAAAGAGCCGGTTTTGCTTCTTTTTGGTGCAGCCGCCGCTTTTTACGAGAGCGCGCGCTTGACAGCTGCAAGGACAATTCAGTTTGGCCTGATAAAGCCATTAGGCACGATAAGTTGTGGAACAGCAGTATACTGCCAACCGATTTGAAAACGAGCTATTTTGAGCAAAAGCTTAATCCAATTTCTCGTTAATTTCTCGCTGAAAATTACTTTTCATTCTTTGGCAATTATATTTTATTATAAAATATTATAGTATGAATAAAGTCGTGCCGCATCAGCTAATGCTCGTGACCCCATCGTTGCCTATTCTGAAATGTCCATCTCCGATGATCTTGGAACCCATTTTGTGGAGAAACTGCAAATAAATAGTTGCAAACAGAATAAATTAAACATTTGCGCAACATTTCCTCCCATCCATTTACCATTTATGCTTGTGGAAACAGGAAGTAACGGTGTTTTATTATCACGTGTGGTGTCGGAACCTTCAAGAGTATTCCTCGACGATAGGGTTTCCTCTGTTGGTACTCCGGGAAATGATCGAGACTTTCGAGGCTGTGGGCACTGCAGCACAATCTTTCCGTTTGAGGCATTTCGGCACAGTTGTTCAAGAAAAAACTGCTTCCGTTCTTCATCTCCCGGGTTTCCCCCATAAACTGTGTTCATATAGTGTTGCAGGAACTCCTGAACACTACCGATGGTTTGTCCATTGTACAGTTGACCCAAAGAATGCTCACCGTGGCGTTTAGGGGTGACTGAGCGTTCGGTTGTGGCCACTTCGGAGGAAGGCATGACACGGCGTTGTGCCCAAGCACTTACCTTTTCACTAGGAACCCGATCGTTTGATAATTCCGTGGCGGTTTCCGGTTGGATAGATGTTGTCAGGAGCGGAACTTCCGTAGTGCTTCTAGTTTTTCTAGTTTTTGGAGCGTCCGTAAAGGGTAAATCGTTGGAATCATATGCACTCTCTTCGCCGGAAGTGGCTTCACCATCCGGTAGATTGTCGACCGATTGAACTAGCACTTTTTGCAACGCCAGGAGCAGTTTTCGCTTGGCATTTTTACGATAACAAGCCGGGCAAGGATTGATCAAACTTCGCAGCATATCATATCGACAAGGTTCTTCGTAAAGCGACTTACAAAGGGCACTTTTTTCTTCCAACTCCGTTATGATATCATCCAGTTCGGAGATCAAACGATCTCTCCAGCGGTCAGGCGATTTAGTTGTGATCAAACCACTGGACATCAATCGATGGCGCAACACTTCCGCAACGGATGCTTTGCTGCGCATCAACTGCATAGCCGATTCGTCGCTGCTATCTTCACGAGAACAGGGACTGCAAGGGACAAACGAGAAGAATGAATTTACGATCAGTTTCTGGTATAATAAATAATACTGGAATTCCATTTTACGCACCTGTAATGAGATTGATCCAATCCTACGTATCTCCGATGCAACTCATCTGTTTGCCTTTTCGATTTCACTGGTACAGGTTGAAAGTGTGCTCTAAAATGGTTGATGGGGGTCCTCCTAAAGTATCGAACCGATCGGGCGCACGCCGTTGTGGCTAGTAAGAGCACCACAGCACTAAAACGTAGAACGTTCATTCTCGCGATGACGGCCCAACAGGTTCTTGGCAACAAAACATTCAACGAGTTTTATTTATAAATTTACCTGACAAGAGATCTTCTAACGGCGACCTCATCAGCACAGCGACCTGGTCCATTACTGGCACAAGATGCCAACCGAACACGTGCTGAACGTGATGTTCGGTCAAACCAGAAATGGTCACATCTTTGCCAATGGATCGTCTAGGTGCAAATCCGTCGTGCAATTGTAGTATATTTTCGTTCAGAAAACCTCGCATGCAATAGCCCATTGAAAGAAGGCGCGTTTCTCCGAAAAGTATCAAAAGACTTGGCGCGACAGCAGGCGAGGAACCTCTTTCGAAAAGCTCACCTTGCCGCGCAGAGTTCGAACCGTGCAGCAAAGCTTCGATGGAGCTGCGCGGTTTCGTGAGCATGCAGGGCAACTGCGATGGCAATCGAATGATCCTTTGGTCAGCAGAAGCAGAGTAAAAGAAACAGCAACAGGCAACGATAAACGCATGGAGCATAGTAGCCGTCTATGTGGTACGAAAGTGGAGACGCTGGGGGGACGAGTGGCGCACCTTTGAAGGTTTACATCATTGCCAGCCAAACGCATACGGAGACAGTCGCCATTCGGAGACATAACAGTATAGACGGACGCGATCGAGACGAAGAAAAAAAGAAATAAAACATAAACCAAAGGGGCTACAAACACCATCAACACCGCTGAGACCCCAAGCCGACACACAGCACAGCGCGCACAAGGTTGGAAGCTCCATCGAAGTAAGTCGTGTTGGGTTCGGTTGGCACGTAGCCGAGCGACGATCGAGGTTGTTTGGTTGTGTGGCTTCTGGTATGAGCCAGAAGTTAAGAAGCGGATGGTCAGCAGCAGCCCTACTTGCGTGATGATTGTCCAGTGTTGGAAAAGTGCAGTACTGTGAGCATAAATCTCACAAAGTAATTGATCAATTCGAGAGTAATTCGATCGGTTTACCTTTCGGTGATCGTGTGTGGTGCGTTTGTGTCTGTGTAGTTGCTGCAAGATAGTAGCAGAGTATGTTGCGTACTTCTATGCTGAGTGAGATGCGCACGATCGTGCTCTAATAGTGGCCGTGGTGGCAATTATGTTAACCGTTAGTTAGAGGTCGTCGTCATCGTCGTCATCATCGGTAGAATTAGCTGGTTGAAAAGCTCGCTCGCTTGTGAATCATCGCTCATACGGCAGAGTGTGTGAAGACACGGTCACATCGTACGTCGATCGATCGTGATCGTCCCATGATAGCACGGTTGGGTTGCGTCCGAAGTACAATACATCACGCCCTGCAGCTCGCGACGACGCGCGCCCCGCCACGCAATGCCACGGAAGTTACTGAAATTTCTCATTCTCTTCGACAACACGTCGCTGCTGTACTTCCCGGGTCAGTTCCTGTCCGGGCGGGTTCTGCTTGAGCTGCAGGACGACACACCGGTGTTGGGTAAGTGGATGTGGGGTGGCCTGCTTCACTGCCAACAACCTTCAACCTTCCAATGGTCACCCCCGCCGTCGATCATCCTCATCCTGCTCCCTTCCTCGCGTTACACTCCCCGCAGTGCCTGTGCAATCGTGCACGGCACCGTCGAATATGTCAGTAGTGTGCTGGTGACGCACTCTTTGCGGGTTGTTGTGGTGGTGGGTGCGTTTCAGTTTATGTTTAACCGATTTACCGCAACAGCCTCGGGGCGTTGTGTCTACGCAACACTGCGGCACATCAGTAGTGTTTGCCCATAACTAAGTATTCATCCAATCCAATATGGACCATGGATTCCCTGTGATAGTAACTGGATAGTGGATCCACAGCTTTCCGACCAGTTCTCGGCGAGGTCATACGATTTGCTTTTGGTTTTTTTTGGCGAATACTTTTCAGTCATGAAGGACAGCAGGGCTATTTAAAATAATCACCATTTAAGGAATGTAGATTTTTGTAATCATTCACGCGGCATAATGTTTTAACTTTTGAAATGTATATCGTTGTGGAAATATATTTGGGGTCATGTTCTCGAGGATTTGTGTTGCTTGAATTTGATTGAATTGAATTTTGAATGCTTGATTCGAATATGTTCAACCATTGTGTACCTAAAAGTGGAGTTTACTTTTTGGCTATTGTGCGAATCGTTTTTTTGGGCACTCGGTCCATTATTATGGCATTCGCGAAAGCCTCTGCGAGTGGCGAGTGCTTTTCATTGCGATTGCATGACATCACAGCCAGCCAGCAGCAATTGGAGGCCAAGGGATCGGGCATCAAATAAAAATGCGCACGCACGCTGACCAGCCGGCGGCCACCAAGCGGTATACACGCGCCCATTACGTAAATAAATGATGCGATCAATCAATCATCATCATCATCGTCCTCATCACTGAGCGCAGCATCACTGACGACCGCTTCCTTTTATAGGACTCCATTTCCATGTTGTCGGTGAATGCGTCGTGCGTGTGCGTTCGACCCGGCATGAGCGATCGTACGACAAAGAGAACTACATCGACTTTCGGATGCGGCTGCTCGGAGACTCCGACAACCAGGGGCCAACGGTGCTGTCACCCGGCATACACAGTTTCCCGTTCAAGCTGGGCCTACCGGTCGATTTGCCGTCGACTTTCCTAGGCCGGTATGGCTGGGTGCAGTACTACTGTAAGGCCGGTCTCCGTGAGCCATCCGGATTGATCCACAAGAACCACCAAGTGTTCATCGTGATGAATCCGATCGATCTGAACCTCGAGCAGCCCTACCTGGCGGTACGTGTAACTCCACTCGGTTCGGTCGATGCGAACCCTTTTCTAATCACATCATCAATCCTCTTGCTCCATTTCAGGACCCTTTCAAGTGCAACATTGAGCACAATCTGGGAATGGCGTGCGTCGGAGGGGGAATTGTTAAATGTAAAATCATCCTGGATCGCGGTGGATACGTTCCGGGCGAATCGATCATGATTAACGCCACCGTAACGAATGCCAGCAGTGTTACGATCAAATCGACTAAAGCAGCTCTCACAGAGGTACGCAAGGGTACTGAGGCGGGCGATTGATTATAGTAAGTGGATTAATTTGACTAATCTTTCCCTTCTAGACGATACAATACTTTGCCCGTGATAAGATCATGCAGACGGAAAAGCGTGAACTGGCGGTGATAGCACGCGGTAAGATACGCGCCGGTCATAGGGACGAGTGGCAGAATGAGTCACTGTACGTTCCACCACTTCCACCGACAAACCTGCGCGGTTGCCACCTAATACGGATTCAGTACGACGTTTGCGTAAGTGATAACAACTGCTATCGGAACACACTTTTTCCTAATCGCGCCTATTTAAACACTTTTCGCCCGTTCCCTTCGCGCTCATTCACAGTTCCTCATCGAACCGAAATCGTTGGAAAAGCAGATTAAACTGCAGCTACCCATCACACTCGGTACGTACCCGTTCAAGACGGCCGACGGTGACGATACGAACGAGTGGGCCGAAACGATCTACAAACCGGAAACGCACTATCCGTCGACGTTGCCCATCTTTCGACCGTGGTTGCATGAGAAAAACGATCAAAAATAGCGTGCAACAGCGTAAGCAACAGCCAGCACCTGTGCTGGTCAGCACACAGATTCGCTTGGCGCAACGAAATGGCCGGTTACCGGTGCCATACATGGAAAACTTAGTAAATTAAACTTTTAAAACGTTAATCACGCCGACAGAATGCGAACTTGTGCATCGTTCCAACTGTGAAGCAATAGACGTGTAAGGTAATAGATCATAATGCATATTAAATAAAGTTCATCACTATACCTTTTTACAAATTAATATCTACCAGCACATTCGAAGAAAAGGGGGGATTTTGATTCTCAATCTACGCTTTGGATGAACTACCTCAATGTGGTCACTGTTTTCCGTTTCACCGGCAGGCGATTTCTGCTCAGTTTATTGTGAGGAGCGAGAAGTTCGGGCACTTTTTGATATCGAACCACTTTCATCATCGTTTCCGTCACCGTTGCCGGCTTTGCGGCCACGCTTCGCCGGTGCTCGCGTTACGTCCTTAAATGTTGAAAGTTTGAATCACAATCAACAGATTATCTACCACCAACTCGCCAAATGTCCACTATCGACGATACCTTACCTCATTAAACATGCTGCTTATCTCGCCGGCAAGGGCGTCTAACTTTCGGTCAATCATATCATTATCTGGTCGCGTGGAATCGAAAAACTCGGCATTATCAATATCAAACACCAACGACTCCAGGTTGATGTACAGGTTTTGTGACGACGGATTTTCAAAGAGAAATGGATTATACTTGAATTTTATCTTTTTTATCACCTTCTTAAACACATCAACCTGTTCCGACGATGTCGTCGGTGGTTCTGTCCCATCCAAAAAGGCTAAATCACGAATGTCCGCTAATAACCGGTAGGGAAGAGAAACACCGTAGGTCACGTTCGTTGCAATGGTGCCGATTAGCAAATAATTAACGTTTACTTACCCGCGTACGGAATAAACTCGACCCGAAATCCGGGCTGACGATATCGTTCGCCATTAGTGTCGAGCTTTTCCTCCTGAGCTACTAGTGCGACGAGCCTTGGACAAGTCAAGGGAGTAATAGATAAAAAGATCGATCCCAACAGTAACATGCTGTTAACTTACTTGGAAGGTTGCTTCCGTCGCACCGTTAGGATGCAATAAGCCACTTGGTTCCTTTCTAGACACTTCTCATAGAGCGCTCGAAGCAAAACGGTTGAGCCGTGAATGTGCGACTCATCCGGGTACACGAACAGACTGCTCCGTACGTGATTAGTGATCGTAACGGTTGAAGCCGGTTTAAAACCCAGCAACCGAATACCCGGAGTTAGGATTTGCTTCATGAGATTCATCTCTTCCGGTCGGAACGATATCGATTCACCACCGAGTGTAATACATTTTCTATGATAAGATTAACGCATGTTTAATCGCTGTTTGTCTTTTTCTGATAAGGTTCTGAATTACCTCTGATCTCCAGGTAGCAGAGTGGTGCAAGTGCTAGTATCGGGTTCACCGTCATCGAGAGAACTTGTCGCTACATGTACTCGCTTCGATTCTACTATCTCATTGGTAGAGCGCAGTAGTTTCACTTTCTTCGGAAATCGTGGCTTTCTGTGGAAAAATGCGTGATAAGAATATACTGTGCCAACGGTTGATTTTATCCCAATATACCTTATGAATGAATAGATGTTAACTGCGAGGGCGATATCCTCCGACAGGTACCACTTCAAGTGCGCAAGGGAACGCTTTTTGAAGTCTTTCGTAAACATCCTTTGCAGCAGCTGTTCTTTGCATTCCTGGTAGGCGGGTGGATGGAAGTCCTCTTCGTCCTCGCCCAGGGCTGTGCAGAGAAACTCGGTATAGAATTTGCTGCAATCGAACGACTCCACCATCGGTAGCAGCATGATGGTGATGTCCTTTTGCAGCAGATCTCTCGCCTTCGTGAGCGATTGCTGGTGCTCGCTGCTGTTGTTGGTGTGTGGCAGATCGTTCATGGTGAACAGGAAAATCGTCGAATGCTCCAGCTTGTATCCACAGTGCGAGAACATGCGGATGCACAGCCACAGCACGTTCGCTAGGCTCGTTCCCGACGAGTGGCCGTATTTGTGGTCAAACCCCTCGAAGTCGTCCGAATCTCGCAAACGACGTACCGCTTTGATCATCTCCACAGACACGGTGTTGAGATGGAAAAAGATCGCACACTGCCGAGGAGCAACGATTCCGGATGAAGATTGCTCGCCATCATCCGCGTCTTCCGGTGGTGTTCGATTGTGCTGAACGTTGTACAGGACCAGCGCTACCAGATCCTTCTCGCTGTTGGTTACCATGTTTCGCATCAGCGCATCCGCGATATCGAGCGCTTCCTTAAACTTGCCGTCCACGCCATCCTCGAACATTGGTTGCGCACAATCGATAGCTAATATTTTCGCCGAACGGCCACCGTACAAGTACTCATCGTTATCATCTTCCTCGTCCGAATGATTCCCGCCAAAAGTGTTAGCTTGGCTCATAACTTTACGGAATCCTTGCGCACGTTGTAACTGTGTACGGGCGTTGATTAAATGCGATCACGAGTGTACAACGAGCAGCGAAAACTGTGAACTAAGTAAATTACAGCAAATTGTTAACACTGGCAAGCGAGATTTTCCGAATATTTTAAGCCAGCCACACCAAACCAAAACATGAAAGGACAAGTATGTGGCGGGCTTTCTAACCACCCCAGAAGATTGGACGCTCAACCAGAAATCCTCAGCTGTTCCTCGGCTCCCAAAATACTATTGTGCCTCCTAATTACCCTAAAAAGAAACTGAAACTGTAGGCATGGTCTGATATGTAAAAATATGACTACACTTACCAGCGGACAAACCAGGAATGTTTACGCCTTTTTCATTTGCGCCGTTAGATAACGTTGAATCTTTGTCTTCCATGACTCAGCCCTGCAATCTGGCCCAATACCTGTTGGTTCATGAAACAAAAGCGCTTAAAAGGAATGCATGTGCATTGCACAAATAAATAAATCGACTCATTTCAGAAAGAAATTAACAAAATTAGATAGTGTTCGATTTAATTTTATTGAATTTGAATAGCTACAGTTTTGGAATTCTCCCTCTAAACGCTCTTACGTCAGTGCCGATTTTCTTTTTGTTTTGTTCCGCACTGCGCCAAACAAAATGCTCAACGATCGAAGCGTGCTGGTTCCGTAAAACTAAGTTCTGTACAAATTAGTTCTAAAAACCTGGAAATCTCATCACTACTAGTCGTTTATAGTGTGTAGAAATAGTATCTTTAGCTTAAGCGAAGGCCAACAAGACAAAATGAATTCTGCGCCGAGGTACGTTGTTTTGTTGACAAACACTTCTTAATGCCGGCTTGCCGGTCTCTGGGGATCTTTACCACCTTTTACCATGAACTGGAACAAAATCTACAACACGCACTCGCGGTTATCACTTGCGCACTTTTCCTGTGGCCTGATTGGATGCGGTAGGAGCTGGATGGATGCTTTTGTTTTGTAAACCTATGGCTGCTTAGATAAAATGCTTGAACTAATTCCCTGATACGGTGGCGCTTGGTGAGTGGCCAAGTTCGTCGTGCAATCGGCTGAAACAGAGCTGTCGTATCTTATCATTCTTATCAGCATTTTCCTGCTCACAACTAAATAGAGCATTTTTCATTTGCGCCCCGGGGGATGGTCAGTTGCGCCGGTGGCCGTCGATAGTGAAGGACGTGTGAACTAGCATTCAATCGGGATGAGTACTTTAAAGCAGAAAATACGGAACGTGTTCTCTTGGCAGCATGACGATTACAAGTTAACAGATCCACCAGCGGAAGCTGCACCAGCTTCCAACGAAAATGATGTTGCAAACGGTGGAAACAGGGCTAGTAGGTTTCTGAAAGGATCCTCGGCGAAGCCAACGGTACGTGAAGTTGAACCGGTGTGCTCGTGTGTTTCTGGTGGTTTTAGCGTTATCATGTGGCGCAAGTGAGATAAGATATTACAACGTCTTGCTACATCTCGGAGGAATGTGTTACAAGAAGACTGCAAAACTATCACCATTTTTTAGACTGTGTCATTACACCACTGTCGTGCTAATGAATGAATGTCTACTTTGTTTTACAGAATGTGCCATTGAAGGGTGTTGGAAGCCGAACGGCGAAAATCAATAAGAAACGCTTGAACCAAATCAACATCGCTCGCAACTCATCGATAACATCGGCACAGCTCAATGCGGCCGTCCCACTCGTGAACATACGTCGCGCACCTTCGGATAGGTCCGTGTTATCGGAAATTGACCGTGAGATAGTTTCCAAATCAAACCAGTACCGTACGCCGACCAGACCGATAACGGTAGCCGCCATACCGGCCTCGAGCGTCTCCGGTCGTTCGTCAACGTCCACGAAAGCATCCAGCCGTGGAAGTTCCATCGCCCCATCATCCCTGACAAGTGCTTCCCAGTCAGGACCAATTATTGTAAGAAAAGCACCTCCGGCTCCAGTGGGCAATTTGGGAGCGGCACCGGACCGATCGCTGTTTCGCAGTCAAGCGAAACCATCCCGGAGTAACAACGAGGAACAACGAAAGTCCATCACACGGAAACCGCTCCTAAGTGGCTTCGGAAGGCAGAGGTAAATCAATGTTTTAAAATTTCCTTTAACCCAACATCCTTTACAACGACGGCGACGCATGGGACGTTCTTCAATCGCACGATTTGCCAATGAATTTATCGAGAAATTGAACGCCATCGCTCTGTGTGACGGGAGGAAGCTGTACAAATGCTGCGTACATCAGCGCGCTTCACCAGTTTTCTGCTGACCTTCACATTAAAACTAGGACAATCCAATTCCACCGACAGCCATCGTGGAAGGGTTCAAATGAGTTAGCCTGGGTGGATTATCATCCGTTTGCCTGCTGATGTAACGAGTTACCGGTGGAATTGCAGCAGAGGGCATAATTAGTTTAAGGCTCACGAAGCGATAAGCAGGCGATTAGGTAATTTAACTCTACGCAAATCCCGCTTCCAAGATCTTTGCTACTACTAATTCCTGACTATGTAATACCATAAAAATGCCAGTAGCTAGCTTGTCCAAGAAAGAGTGAAGCACGGTATGGCACAACACGGCACGGCACAAGGGTCCGTAGACTCGCCGCGACGAGCCTTGTTTCATAAACGTTCCGGTATTTCGTGCGTGAGTGTCGTGTAGGATAGTTATTCCACGCAAAGCCATCAAACCGATTGAGCCATTGAGATGGTTGCAGTGAAATCAACTATTTACGATTTTTATTCTTAACCAACGACCGGCGCGCGTTAGCCGAGACGCACTTCCCGTGCCCCTCGATCGAGGTGCGCCGACTGTTCAAATTAATTCATCACAGAAGTTGCAAACCGCCGGTTTTTCGTCAAACTAAACTTTCCGACGATGATCGCCGACGATCAACGAATGAAATCGCAACTTCAGCGTGCGTGCTCGTAACAAAAATCATTGGAAAATATCGGAAAATGATCGTTTAAATGCTGCAAATGCGACGCCGCTGGACGCATAAACGGGCAGCCTCTAGTTTTGCTGCGTGGGAAAAAAGGTGAAAAACTATTCGCGAAAAACGTTTACACTCGCTGGTTTCACCCAATCAACAATTCCGATTTTTCTCAAAAAACGTTGAATTAACTACAAAAATTCACAAAACAACTTCGCATCGTTGTTGTTGCGTCGTCGTCGTATCGGAAAAGACGCCGTGCGCCGCTCGAGACAAGCGCGTTTCCCTTTCCTCGCCAAGTTGTGCGCCGCGCTTAAAGTGGGGTTCTCGCCAGTTAGCCTAGTTTCGACGGAGCGCAACCGCGAAAGCCTGAGGCCCTCCACCGTCCTCGTTCTCGTCTTCGAGTCGTCCGCGGCGATGAAGTTGTTTGCGCGTCGGAAAAACAAACTCTCCGTTGACGCTGGTGTTTTGCAGAAAGTGGTTGGTGCGTTTTTTTTTTGTTCTACGGATTGGCCCCGCAAGCGAGCTAGTGGTGGTCTGGCGTTAACAACCGCATCCGCATCCGTGGCCCAGAGTGTTTTTGCGTGAAAGTGCCTTGCGTCGGTCGGATCGATGCATGTCGACGATGCGGTGGGCCTAGTCTCGCTTTAGTTTATGCTAATCTCGAGCCTCGACGACCAAGGAGTGTATCTGTGCATAACAATCACACGAAAATCGCGTCTGATTCTGTGCGTGCAGTGGCGATCGTGAAAGAGCTGAATGAGCTCGATGGTGCGTCTGGCTCTGGCGCTCCAGCATCATCGCCGAGAAGAAGCGTGTGGAGGAAGATCTGCTCTTGTCTTCTTGGCGGTTCCTCGATCGCTGTGCAAAGGAAATTATTGGAAATTATCTTGCGAGTGTACTTGTGGCGTGTTCGTGCTGGTGTTGGTGGTTTCTTGGGCACACGGCTGGGGCAATCAGCTAAGGGCAATCATCCGTCCATCCTCCAGCAGCAGCATCCCCGCAGCACTTGGCAGCGGATGCGTTGTGCAGCCAGAAGAAAATGCACCAATTGATGCCCCCTTCTGAACCAATCAGCAGCGATCTACTGGTGCGATTCCGGCACGTTCCGAAGATCGTCCGTCAAATCCACAAATCCCAGTAACCCTCTCCGACACCTCAGCAACAGTAGAGATGATCGCGTTGAAATGTGGTGCAAGATGAAGATGGATTTGGTTTCTTGAATTTCGAGCCTAATGATCGGGTGCCGTGGTGCGTCTCGGAAACGAGAGGCCCACGGACGGACAGACGAACGAATGGACTACTCTAGCCCTGGCTCATTATTATTTACCCCCGTATGTATGTTTCTGGGCTGCTTTCTCTTTGAGAACTGGCCGTTTTTCTTTTGGTTTTATTTCTTCACCCTCTCGATCTCCTCATTCCCATTCACGCCGAGCACCAGCAGCAGCAGCAGCAGCAGCACTTTCTCAGTCTCAGCTGCACTCTTTTGCTTTGGGCGGCGGTGTTATTATTCTTTTTTTTATTTTTCGTTTCACGGCAAAGGTTGTGCTGCAACGGAAGTCCCCAAAAAGGCGGAAGCACCGACCCTGCTGCTGCTGCAGCAAATAGATTTTCTCTGGCGGGGCAACCAAACAGCACCGAAGCAGCAACAGCAGTAGGCTGTTGGTTGCCATCTTGTTGAATCCCATGGAGGTGCAGATCGTGGAGTTTCGGGTTGTTTGGGTGAAGCGGTGATAGTACAATCCGCGCCAACCCAAACCAACGGCCGGCTACCGGCTTGCTGAGATTGAATTTGTGTGCTGAGGAGGGGTGTTCAAGGGGTGATTTGCTTGTTAACAGCAGCCTTGGAGGGCGCCACGAAAAAAAAAGGGCAGACAAACATGTCACGTACGTCGCGTGTGCCACCTCGTTGACGCGGAATATGCTTTACACGTCCACGTCGTCACCAGCGCAATAAGCCATCAGCCAAGGTGATGTACTACATCGGGTGGCCACTGCATCTCCTCCGTGTACCGGAGGTGTCGAGTGAAACAGGGCGAGACATCCAAGAATGCACTGTGGGTTAAGTTAAATTGAATTGCAAATAGTTGCTGCTGCTGCTGCTGGTGGTAGGAGTGCGAGTTGTCTCTCTAGCATCACAGACGATCGAGCAAATCCCCGTTTGCTGTGGCCGTTGCGCTGGTCCCGTACATCAAACGCGACATCTAAGATAAGCGAACCGTTGCTCTTTCGTTTTAGTACGAAGACAAAATGCTACATCATGAGTTTTTAGTCAGTCCAGTTTTTTACAGAAAACCTTCGCCCAACAATCCGTGGCCGTGGAGGATGGGATAAATCGATGCGCGTGTAATTAGTGCAGCAGCGCTTGGCGACATTCTATTATACACCATGTGGGGTGGCGGCACCCACGTTTGCAAAGTGCGTCACCGTGCGACGCTAACGTGTGTCTCGGTGCGTTCGAGTCATTAGTTGTTGCGCGAGTCGCATTAATGAGCCCCATAACACCTGGTTTTTAAATTCAAGTGCAGCAGTAGCCACAGGAACGGCCTGTGCTGTGTGTTGTGGTTGATCTACAATTTAACTTTCGCGCAACCACTGCGTTGCGTCGTCGCTGACGGACGCTGCGAGGAACGGGCGACACCGGCCACCGGTGCGCACGCACGGTCACGGTTTGTTTAAGGAAACTTGGAAGTAACCCCCCCCCCCCCTCCGGGCGACCTTGGCAACGATAAGATTAATTGATCTACCTACAATTGCACGAATGACGACCAGTTAGTTGCCTCCTCTCGCGATCGCGACTGACGCGCTGCTGACCGGTGGTGTAAAATGGCCGGTTGTAGATTCCCTTTTCCGGCGCACTGGATGCATTTAAGAAATAAATAAAAGAGGAAAAAAATGTCCACCACTACCGTGACTACCCTTTTCTCGCTGGTAATTTGCCCATCCGTCACGTCTACGGTTCTACCCGCAGTGTCGCAATGGCAACTCCGCGTACGTACGAATCCGGTGCAACGCACGTTACTAGAACCAAGAGGGTGCTCTCTCGTATCGAATTACGGTCGCTTGCGAAGGGCAGGCAGGCCGGTCGGGTGTGCTACAGTTACACACCGATCGAGCGTGGCCAAACCAAGGATCCGTCCATATTTTCCCCGTTCGTGTGGTTTCGGCCTTTCAGCACCACCAGCAGACGATGGAGCAACACTTGTTTCTACGTTTCCAATCGACCAGCACTCAAAAACCACCACCAACCACGCCACAGGCGGCGGTGGCGGTGGCTGCTGCGATCTCGCGGTTTTCTTCGCGCGCGCTCGCGCACGCCACCTTAATCAAGTTTGAAACAAAACGAATAAACCTGTTTTCCCGTGCCCATTTCCGCTATGTGACCGTGGCCGTGTGGCTCCCTGCGACTCCTCGCAGACAGACACACACGCGCACGGTTCGCGAAAACCGGATCACTTTTGTATTCCCGCGCGCGCGAGGTGCTGCGGATTCGGTTGTAGGAGCTGCTCTGGGAGTTTGCGCAAAATCTGCGCGCTGCACATTTGCGAACACACCGGGAAGCGACGGTGGACTCCTCCTGTGCACACGAAATTGGGGTTTTTGTGTCGTTTTTCTCAGTGTAACCTGTTAAATATCAGAATGTAGTTCCGAAGGGAATTTGCCAGTTATTCTAGTGAGTGGTGCATCGAGATTTTTAAGTTGAAGTTCACTGTCTCTTGAAGAGGAATTGTGGTGCAGTCTAATTGAATCTGAACGATAAACTTATAGCAATTTAGTGTAGAGTTTAAAAATGAAAAAGAACGCCCAAACACCGCGCTGGTGATGCAGGTTGACCCTTTGATGGAGAGATCAATTGGGTTTGGGCGTCTTGCCAGTCAGTGCGCGGGATGCGCGTTGGAGGCAAACGGAACGACTCTATTGGCTTTGATTTTCTACTTGTACACGATGTGCATTGCATTAGCTGCTCTCTGACCGCTGGATCGTTCTATTCCATTAGCCTCTGGCTCTCTAGAAGTATTCGTAAATGATGCGGCCCAGCAGGAAACGGCCAACAGCCTGTGGGCTCGGTGAATGAAAAAGTGTAAAGTGACGAAAGGTAGTAGAAAAAATACATCTGAACAAGTAGGACTGAACTAGTGCCAAAAAGGTTGCAAAACCGTGAAGTGCTGATCGCAGTAGACGCCTTAACGCATCGTCCTGGATCCTGGAGTGAGCAGCAGGAGTGAAGAGAGCGTTTTGCGAGTTGTGCGATTGAAGAACGTCCGGTTGTCCGCCATATAGAGCTTGTGCATACAGGGAACGGTGCGAGATAAAGAGAGAACTATGATCAAACTCAAATCCCTGTTTCGCAGAGGCCAAGGACCGTCGGGCGGGACGAAACATTCGTCCCAGACGCAACGGTCGTCCTCACCGACCGGTGGCACTAACGGCGGTGGTGGTGGTGGCGGCGGCCAAGGTGGTGCTGGATATGCTTTAGGTGGCACCGGGGCCAGTGGCGCTTTGTCGGCGAACGGCGGTGGTACCACCGGTGCAGGAGGTGGCGGTGGCCTGCTTAAGAGTGCTGCATCCGTTTCGAGCCTCGAGTATACGGTCGTATCTAAGCCGCAATCCCGTGGTGGTCAACAGCAACGATTCAACGGCTCGAAGGAACGCCTAGACCACCATTCCGGCCACAATCACAACCAGCTGCAACACCATCATCACCATCATCACCACCATCCGCAGCAGCAACAGCAGCAACAGCAGGCGGCGCACCAGCATAGCCGTACGGCATCGGCTCATATGGCGCAACACGCAACGAGCGGTATCATCGGGATGGCCACCGCATCCTCGACTAACCATCTGAACATGTTCCCGCCGGGCGGCGCTGGTGGTGGTGATGGTCCGGTGAACGAGCGTGCCGTCGATGCCGGGAACAGTTTAAGCTCGAGCATGGAACAGCTGACCGCCATCAGTTTCACGGGTCCCGAGAGAGCGGTTCAAAAGGCGCCAAAAGCACATCATCACCATCATCACCAGCAGCAGCAGCAGCAGCCACAGTCGTCACCGAATCGCTTGGCTGAGCTGCAGGTGCATCTCGAGAAGCTGCAAACCGAAAACCGTCAACTGGAGGAGAAGGTCCACGAGATGAGCAGCTGCCAGGAGGAGTTGCTGCTGCTGCGGGACGAAATTGTGCGGCTCAAGGTAAGGGCGCGCATTTATCTAGCTATTCTCGCTCTCTCTCTCGTTGAATATTGTGTCCGCATTGCGACGCGCAACAACGATGATGATAATACGATGCTGTTGGCTGAATGTGGCTGACGTGTGCGCTATTTCGTTTCATCCCTCTTTCCAGACGTCACACGAGCAGAGCAATGGCGAGCTGCACCGTTTGCTGAACGAGAACGAATCGCTCCGGGATCGGCTGAAAACGGTCGTCCAGTCACCGTTGTCCGACTCGGAAAAGCAGCAGCTCATACGCAACACCCAGCGGTTGCACAGCTCGGCACCGGCCTCGATCGCACTGCCCAATGTAAGTGTTTGATGCGCATCTCTAGCGCCTCACATAACCTGGCTAACATTCCTTTGAGAACTAATTCGTGATCATTTACCATTTCTGGTGTCTTATTGTTTTGTGCAGAACATGGACGCCGAAGGGACGCCATGCGTAACGCCCGATTGGGACAAACAATCGTCGAGCAGCGAGGTGGCTGTCGCCTGTCTGCAGGATAAGATAATTCAGGTGAGTTGCGCCATGATGTAACAATTACGAAGAAAACGCAGATCAACCACACTGAGGTACGCCACATCCGTGAGTCATCATACCCTTTGCGTGGAATCTGTTTGATAGCAGGCACGATAAGATAACTATTTCACCTTCCGACGCGTGGCCAAACCGAACCAGAACCGGTGGTGGCAAGCTTCGAAGACGCATTTTATCTTAGGCAAACTGTGACGTACCCGAATTCCGTTACTGTGTAAGCGATGCTTATCGGGCCACCCTCTCTAGCAAAAGCAGCAGAATTGGGGGTTCGCGGTGTTGTTTACATTGGAATCGTTCCATCGTTGATTACTTTACTTGGACGATATCAGCGAAGGTTGCTTGGATTGGAGGCAATTATGTGCAAATATGGCATCGCCAATGAGTGCTAGGATTGCTGTATATAAGCAACAAACGATTAAAGGGTGATCATTTATGTCGACAGCCGTATGTCGGACTTTGGTCTGCCTGGAACACACCTTTCGCTGACGGCGTATGTGCGTTAGCGTACTAATAAACATCAATCGTGGCAATAGCGTGCGTGCTTGCGATCGTGCTTGATCACGGTCGCAGAGGTACAGAGATTGAAGCGAATGGTAGCATAGCATTTCTTGTTCCAATGCGTGACACTCGCTCTGTTTGATCTTTTTTTTTTGCCCATGAAGTGTGATCGGACAAGATCGATTGCATTTGGATACGAGTTGCCGGAGGCAAGAGAAACGATATGTCATGCAATGAGGGTTTAATTTAAAGGGATGGAATGAAAAGAACCTGTATAAATGGAATAGGACCTGGAGAATTGTCCCTCCGTGTGTGTTCCGGTTTGTATCAGATGTCGTGAACATTGTCATCTCGATTCCCTTCCCTCGCTTGTCCACCAGCCAAAGAGCAAATCTGCCACATTATTTCTCGAGCACCGGATGCTATTTCGCCTAATGCTTTCTGTCCTCAGATCGGTCCGTGTTCCGGAATTTTAATTTAAAGCGCTCGGGTAGTCGGATTCTGTATGAATTTGCAGCAAAATCTCACCTCTTTCGTGCGCTTTTCTGCGTTTCGGATTGCGCAAGCACGGCGGTTCCCTTTACACTGACCTTTTCGCACTGTACCGCGGGGATTCGTATTACGGTTTCGTTTTTTGAGACACTCGGATCGCTCCGAATGGAATCGGTGGTTATAGTCCTGCTTCCTGTTGAGTTAAAATTGTAGTAGAAAACTCCCTGAGCGAAGTATATAACGTGGAAAAGGAACTCTGGGCGCGTGCCACCGAAGCGCGCTGAACCGATGCACAGTTTATGCGCAGCCGTCTTACAATTGCTCTGCTGATGGGGGAGACACGAAAGAGAGGACGTCCCTACTTCCTTTTCACTTCCTCCATCAGTCGCTCGATCGATGGCATAATTGAAAGCATTACCTTTCTCCTGAGGCTGTGGCAGAGGGCACGGGGATGGTATGCGACACGCCGGAGGGAACAGCTGTTCCTGGTTCCGTTGCTGCCGCAGTCGTCCTCCTATTTACCTCCACACACATGCACGGTGGTTGCTCTACGCGGAGGGACCGCACGTTCCTTTTACGCACGCTGTACTTTGCACAACGGTCGTCCGTTGGGTCGGAACACACAAGCGCCGCTTACCTTACCACTCGACACCATGGAACTGACTTCCTTCCGTTCTGAGCGAGAAAGAGAGAGAGAGAGATAGAGAGAAAGGGATAGAAAGCGCGGTGCAGATGGACGAGGAGGACCTTAGGGGGTCGCCTTATGTATGTTGCGATGCGGCCAAGTCCCCTTTTATGCGCCTCTAGCGATCCAGCGACCCAGCGGCCTATCTATCTATGTGTGTGCATGTGTGTGTTCGCTTGATCCTGCGTAAGTGCCTTGCCATGGCCCGGTGGCGCGTGCTACGGCGTGCTACGGCGTGCTGTTGAAGTTGTCGGTTAAAGGCGGCAGCTTACAATGTGTCACGCGCCCTCCAGTACATAGCCTCACCGACCAAGGCTTGGTTGTGTGTATTTTTAACGAACTTTTAGACCACCGCGTTCCCCTTCGGTGCGCCCGTTGCTACCATTTATCGTTCCTTTGAATCAAACGACCATTTTCGGAGCGGGGACCCCCTTCGAGGCAAGAAAGAAATTCGTCTGGATCGGATCGTCTCCAGCGGTTTATGCGCTTCCCGTTGCAGACCGTTCCAGACTGGCGCATTGTAAGCATGTGCTGTTGTTGCTGCTGCAGCCACTGGTGGTACTACTAACGGTCTCAGAAGCTTATCCGTGATTGGGAAAAAAAACATCAGTGACAGTGACAGTGACCGTGAAGCAAACGTGTAGTGAAAAGTGTCGTTGAAAGGAAAGGAAGGATTGTACAGAACGAACGCCATGGCGTCCTCGAAGCATAACTACATCAATCCAGCGTTCTGCCAGCAGAGCGAGTTCTACGGTACACCGCCAGCGGCCAGCGGTAGAAGTAATATCAGTGGATCGCTCGTCTCGATCGCTTCCACTGCCTCCACCCTGACGGTGACGCCGAAATCGAAAGGCGGCCAGCTGGATGTCGTTACACGGCGCAACGAGCAGCTTACCAGATCGTACAATCGGATTTCCTCGAAAATCGTCAACCGTCAGCACAGCTTGGCATCGTTCGATCGCCGTGTACCGCCATCACCGGGAGCGAAACCGTTGGTAAACACGCGGTTACTCGATCGCTATGGACCTCCGCCTCCGGTAGGTGCCAGTGCTGGTGTCCAGCAGCAGCAGCAGCAGCAGCAACAGGAACACCAGCAGCTTGCGGCGGCATCATCGCTGGGCAACCCAAACACTACCGGAAGCCGCTACGCATTGGTTCCGGTGGAGGAGATACCGTTCAGTGTGGTGCAAAAGTACAGCGTCGTGAACGAGACACAACTGTCGCTGGTCGCTGCTGGTGGTGGACGTGAACGGCTGCCCGGTGGCCGCACGCCGATTGCATCGCGCAGCGAAGAATACCTCGATCGCGTCGGTTGCGGTGATGGTGACGAGGGACCGATGCATGGAGACATAGGGGACGACGACGACGAGCATGGCAACCATAATGTGTCCGATCAGTTCCGCAGCTTGCCACCAATGATGACGTCGCACTCGACGGCACTCGATCTGCACTCCGGATCGCGTACCCTCAAGAACGCCTTCTCATCCGATTTCGGTTCCAAGTCGTTCATTCTGTACGATCAGCGCAATAACCAGCGCTTCGAGATGGTACCGACCGAGGAGGATGAGGAGCTGGTGGATGACAACCAGGAGATCATACAGATGCACAATGGGCGGGCTCATCGGTACGCGATCATACCGTCGGTGGCTGACGATGAAGATGAAACGTGTCTCAGCCACAGTAACAACGACCCTACGGGGAACGGTAGTGGTGTCGCTGGTTCGATCGAAGAACCGACCGCGATCCATCGTTCACCGGCCCGTCGGACCACTTCTTCCTTGTCGGTACGCCATAATCATCATCAGCAGCAGCAGCGTGGTCGGGAAACGCCCCATCACCAGATGGCAGCTGGCAGTAGCGGGATCTTGAAGACACCCTCGAAGCCTGCACCACCACCACCGACAACACCGAAGAAAAATCCGGCCACCCTGAAGCTCCACGAACTGCTGACGACCCCTCAGAAGCCACAGCAATGGAGGGGAACTCCACAAGCATCACCGTTTAACATCACACCCGCGACTACACCACGGCGCAATGCTGCCGCCGGTGCTGCTGCAGGAGGTCCCGCGATCATGGTGTCTAGCACACCGAAACAGCAACAGCCGCCACAACAGGTGCAACCACCACCGACGACGGCCATCATAAGCCCACGGCTTAACTCGGACCTCTACAGCGAGAAGCCTCTGCCGCTGGATCCGGAGAAGGGAGGAGCATCCTGGAGTGCGGCGGATGGTTCCAAGTCGTGGCAAAAGATGGCCAACGCATCGATCACGATCGGTGCGGTGTCGTTGATGTTGATACTGTGCGGATTCATGAACTCTGGTCTCAGCCTCTACATGACGGCGAAGCTGGGACGCGAGTTCTACCTTGATGCCGGTATTCTGGCGGGCTTTTCGGCGATCGCGCTCGGTATACTGGGATTTAAGTCGCGACAGTGTGACTGGCTACCGAATCGGAACTACATGTCTGGTAAGTGATGGGTTAAATATCGAAGATCGATTGTCCGATTGCGATCTTATGGGCTTTGTTGTAATCCTTCGCTTCTGTTCTTCTTTCCTGAACACAGGCTACGTACTGGTGACCGTTTTTTCGCTGCTTAATTGTTGCGCCGAGGTCATCCTGATGACGATGCATCCGTACCCGGGCACTCCGCTGAACGATGTGACGACCGGCATCATACTGGGCCTATCGGCGCTCATCATTCTGCTGATCAGCCTCGGAGCGATAACTTCTCGGTGGTGCCGTGCACCGCCACCGGATAACCGGGTTGATGTGGTGTGTGCTGTATGATCAACGTCGCGTCGCGTACTTTGTACTTACTACCGCTGCTGCTCGATCCGAGCGAGCTCGAGATTAATCATAAGACAAACAATATTTA
>NC_064877.1:32402500-32407500 GCF_943734665.1 Anopheles aquasalis | reverse complement strand
TCTAATAAAGCGAAGGTAAGAAGAGCTCAAGGGTTACACAAAGGTCCACTCCACTGGATGCTAACTGCTTGTGCTTGCCATTCGGCTAGTTCGTTGTGGAAAGTAGAAAGAAAACTTAAAAATTAAATATATACGTACCGCATGTAACTGCAACGCATTTTGGTGTATTTGTTTTAACATAAGCTGGTAATGAATGATTGTATATACTTTGTTTTTCCCTTTCACAAACATCCCATGTCCAGTGTCGTTATTCGAGTTTGCACTTAATTTGCACTTGGTTCTTTTGTAAAACTAATACCCTCCTGGATTGCCCCGTTTGTTTGCTCAATTATCAATTTCTGGCGGCTTTTGTTGGGTTAAGTATTGCCTTATTGCATGAAATATACTATTCTTTATTCTTAATATTGGGTGCGCACTGCTGCTGCTGTTGCTTCAGCATGCATGTTAAGTAATCACGTTTGTCTGGTGTGCATGCAAGCCTTGTGCCTAATCGCGCTGCGCATGATCTTCAACATGTTTGAAGAACACTAACCATCACCATAACCAACGGAGAAGAGTTGCTTTTGTGCACCTTTTTAACAAAGTTAATTTAAGTAAGTATTTTGAATAAGCGTATCATTGCACCACTTTTTGGAATCATCGGCGCATAATATATTTTCTTTTAATCATCATTCATGGATTGATTTGAGCTATTATGCTAAATAGTTTAAAATAGACAAGGAATCTTCTTTAGTGCTGTTTATTATTTTCCTTGCGTTCTTTTATTTCCGTTTATCTCATAATTCATTTCGTTATCTCCTATTTCTTTCTTCTGTTTTGTCTCTTCAATCGTTTTCTTTCTGTTCGGTTGCTCCGTAGACACGGTGTTGCTGATGAAAAAGTCAAGCCTTATCAACACCAGCAACGGTTGCAATACAACAATAAACCCCGCCATTATTTCCCACAAAACGATGGACTACGTGAGGCGCAATAGCTACAACGATATAAGTATGTTTATCTCAATTTTCGATTGTTTTTTCGTTTTTTTCAATACATTTTCTATCTGTGTTACTTTTCTTCGTAAATGACACTTTGTACTCGTCACATTGAAATTACATCATATTAATAGCATGGCTCGTGTATCACGTTTTGAATTTATCAACTGAATGATCATTTCATTTGATCCTTAAACTCAATATTAGTCTTTTTGCAAATAATCTTTTACATTCTTACGTGATCGCTTTAGGTGAACGAAAGGATCCGCTGAATGCGTTGGTAAAAAATGGAGGCTCGAAGCGAAATGCGTTACTGAAGTGGTGCCAGAATAAAGCCGTTGGCTATCGAAATATTGACATCACCAACTTTAGCTCCTCCTGGAACGATGGGCTGGCCCTGTGCGCCATTATGCATTCCTATTTACCCGACCGAGTGCCGTACGATAAGCTCAACCAGAATGATAAAAGACGCAATTTTAGTCTCGCCTTCGCAGCGGCAGAGAGCGTTGGCATTCCGACATCTTTGGTGAGTATATTCATCACTGGTAGTAAGTGACAAAGGATGGCGACTAACGTGTGAATTTTGCTCGTCTCCCTCTCGGAATCCACAGAACATTGACGAGATGTGCCTTCAGGAGAGACCGGACTGGCAGCAAGTGATGAGCTACGTAACGGCCATTTATAAACACTTTGAAACCTAGTAACCAGCATTCCACGCGATTGAATTAGTACGTGTGTGTTGTGTGTGTGCGTGTGTGTGTGTCTTTATACATTTTACCATACCTTGCGACTACAGGCCTTGCCAGCTTGCCGTTTTTGTACAGGGCATGTTGTCACACCACAGCAACAAGGACAACAACAATATATAAGCTTCGTTTGCTTCGTAGCTACATCGGAGAAGAAGAAGAAGAAAAAGAAGGGGTGTGGTGGAAAGCGGTCTGAATTACTCTACATTTTACTTGTTATTTATTTTTTATCAAAAAACAGACGCTCCCCTGCCGCTTCCAATAATTTTCCTATTTCAAGCAAATTGTATTATTGTTGTTGAAATATAAATGAACAATCTATCCACAACCGAAATTCTGCGAGTGATCTTTTGTACTGAAATGTGTGCTCCAGCGAAGTATCACATTAATATTTGTAAAAGCAATAGCGGCCCATCTCCTCAAGCGTGATATTTTATTTAACAAGACGTATCGAAAGTGGTGGTGACGGTCATACGCAGAGTTGTATCCTTCATCTGTAGTTATAAAATTGATCTTTATCGGAAAACTTTGTTTTTTAACTTAAGTAAACTTTCGTTAATTTATGCAGATACTAAAACCGTTGTCAGTTTTTGAATCAAACCAAACTGAGCTACTTCGATTTGAGCGCAGATCGGGTCCGGACGAACTGTCAAACGCACGTGTTGAACGTAAACATTCGATTTTCAGCCCACCCCCCAACCGAAGATCATCGGCTGCAGAAAACGCGGATGCTGAATCGATCGCTTATTTCTACACGCTTTCTTAAAACACAGGCCCACAGCGATGGGTAAGAGAAGATTCAACGAGAAAGGTCGCCGCCAGGTGGAAACCATCGTCGATAACACCGAAACCAAGAAGGTAGTAACCGCGGCTCACCGAAGTGTGCTTTCGAATTCCCCAAATTCCCTGAACACGACTCTTGGTTTTGCAGATCAAACTAGACTTTGCTCCAGCCAGCGATGGGTACGGTGGGGCCGATGAAGCGAACGCACTGGTGCTACCCTCGAAGAAACGTGCGTCCAAGGTGAAAAAGGACACCACGGTAGTGACGAGGATTTTGTCGAAAAAACAGCGCAAACGGCTAGAGAAGATCGTTGATCAGAGGAAAAAGAAGGAAAACCGATCGACACTCATCGCGTCACTGGTGGAGGTGCAGGCAACGAAAGAGGAACTGACCGGCTTCCGCAAGCTAAGCGAGATCCAAACCAAAGGTCTGAAGCAGCACTTTAAAGAGCAAAAGTATGGCGTGACGGTTGTGGAAAAGGTGCGCGGATCTCGTGCGAATGAGAACGGTGTGGCGAAAATCCGCAGTTTGGTTGGCAGTCGCCGAAAACGGTTAGCACTTTTGCGCCAACAACAGCCCTCGGGAGCGGATGGGGATGATGATGAAGAGGGAGCAGCTGAACGGAATCCGAACGTGGTGGGATTGGACGAAAGCGATGACTCTTCGAGCGGCGATGAGTCGGATATGTCCGAGGAACCGAGCGATGAGGAGAAAGCGGAACAAGTTCCCGAACAGAAGAGTGCAAGCAAGGAAGAGGTACAAGAAGCGGGCACAAAGGAAGTGGCTGATGAACCGAAGAAGTTGACGAAGGAACCGTCAAAAGCTGAAGCGACACCGCCGCCAGTGAAACAAAACCAACCGGTTGACCGTAAGCCGGCCACGTACATACACGTGGAACGAGATGCGGAGGTACAGGCGGCCCGTCTCAAGCTACCGATACTGGCGGAAGAGCAAGTGATAATGGAAACGATCAGTGAGAATCAAATCACCATTCTGGCGGGTGAAACGGGCAGCGGAAAAACCACGCAAATCCCACAGTTCCTCTACGAGGCTGGTTACGGTGAGAGGGGCCTGATCGGTATCACGGAACCGCGCCGTGTCGCTGCCATATCCATGTCGAAACGTGTCGCGCACGAAATGAATCTACCGACCGACATCGTATCCTATCTGATCCGTTACGAGGGTAACGTGACGGACCGGACCAAGATCAAGTTCATGACGGACGGTGTACTGTTGAAGGAGATTGAGGTGGACTTTCTGCTCAGCAAATACTCGTGCGTCATACTGGACGAGGCGCACGAGCGTAGCGTTTACACAGACATCCTGATGGGATTGCTGTCGCGCATCGTTCGATTGCGTGCCAAACGTGGCACCAGCCCGTTGCGGCTCATCATCATGTCCGCCACGTTGCGCGTGTGTGACTTTACCGAAAACCGGAAGCTGTTCCTCGATACACCGCCCGTCATTAACATCGATTCGCGCCAGTACCCAGTGACGGTACACTTTAGCAAGACGACACCGGTCGACTATCTGCGTGAAGCGTTCCTGAAGACGGTCAAAATCCATACCCGGCTACCGGAGGGTGGTATACTGATTTTTCTTACCGGTCAAAAGGAAGTCAACACGATGGTACGCAAGCTGCGTAAAATGTTCCCACCGGTAAAGGGTGCCACCGATGGTAACCGCACGTCCGATGCTACGGCAAACGATCGCGCCGAGGAAGACGAAGAGTTTGATAACATTTTACGCGGCAAAAAGGCACGCAAGAAGGCCAGTTGGACGAAAAAGCGCAAAAACCCATCGGTCACCGTTCCTCGGCTTCCGCAGATCGATCTGGATGCGTACGAACTGCCGCACGCCGACGACACGGAGGCCGATCTGCACGAGAATGATGATCACACGAGCGACAGCGAGCTGGATGAAGATGGTCTCGATGGTGCCGATGACGATGAGGCGAACTTGCTGGACGGAGGAGATCTGGCCGAAGATCTTGGCATATCGGAGCTCAAACGGAATCAACCCCTGTGGGTGCTGCCCCTGTACTCGATGTTGCCACCGGATAAGCAGCAGCGTATCTTTAAACCACCTCCGGAAGGCTCACGGCTGTGCGTGGTAGCGACCAACGTGGCCGAAACGTCGCTCACCATTCCGGACATTAAGTACGTGGTGGACAGTGGCCGTCAGAAGACGAAACTGTACGATAAAACGACCGGTGTGACCGCATTCGTCGTGACGTTTACGAGCAAGGCGTCGGCCAACCAGCGGGCAGGCCGTGCTGGCCGTGTTGCACCGGGCCACTGTTACCGGTTGTACTCGAGTGCCGTGTTTAACGATGAGTTTGTGGATTTTGCACCGCCCGAGGTACAGCAGAAACCGGTCGATGGGTTGGTGCTGCAGATGAAGTGTATGGGGATTGATAAGGTCGTTAACTTTCCCTTTCCATCACCGCCCGATCGAGAGCAGCTGGTGGGGGCCGAGCAGCGCCTACTGCAGCTG
>NC_064877.1:32387500-32397500 GCF_943734665.1 Anopheles aquasalis | reverse complement strand
CTGAATTAATGAGGAACCGAATATCACTTTTCAAAGGCGTTCAGTTTTGCATTTCTCATATCATAGGAAATCCTAGCCCGTAATTGGCAGAGGAACGCGCGATCGTTTAGAATTTCCCTCATAATCCAAGGTTATTGCGTCATGGAAACGAGTTCGCGATGGTTTCTTTGTTTTTGCTTTTTTTTGCGCTACGTTCCACTCGCTGCGAGCGAACCAGCCAGCCATGACACCGTCGGATCGGAACTTCGCAGTAGGTTATCCGTTCTCACCTACACGTACTCAGCGAAAATTTCACCAGATACAGCACGTATCGCAAATTACGGACGCGACCATGGTCCATGCATGGTTTTTGGCCTTTCCGGAAGAACCGTGCTCTCCAAGAGCCTTGACAAAGCCACGGCCAGCTGGTGTTTGTCCTTTGGCGATAACCGCTCGATGAAGGGCTCCTCAAACAACATCCGTTGTGGGTGGAGGGATGTGAATCATCCGATCGCACAGCCGTTGTGCCGCAGTGGGCCAGTGGATTTATCGGAATCTTGTTAAAAGGCATTGCGTGACGCAGGGAGGGGACTGGTAGTATATGTGCATCGCGGAGAAGCCAGTCTTCGTCACTGTCGCCTTGTGTTTTTTTCCGCTTGCTTTGGCACAAACCAAGCTGCTGCACACTAGGGAACAACCATCGCACGCACACATCTGTACCAAGGGAAACAACAATAACAATAACACCAATAACAAACAACTTGCAGAGGGAGGGAGAGACGAGATCAGCTGTGTCGCCAAGTGGGTGGTGGGGGTTTAAAGGTTGATTGTTTGAAAATTATATGTTCACCAACTCGGTTGTTGAACTACTCTGAAAATAGATCATTTTTTATTTATAAAAAGAGCCCGATACTGCCCAGTAAATGATACAAGCGAAGCGAAAAGAAGTCAAGCACAATCTCCTCATTGTCAAGGGCATATACATATCGCCAGCTGGTCGCGATTCAGCTGTGGATATCAGCTGAGATGTGCCAATAATGTTGCCAGTACACAACAAACGCTTGCCCAAGTTGATGCAAGAGATCGTTCTTGTACGCGCGCGTCATCCGTCCCCGGGGAGGCCCTCACCAGGCTTATCTATCGACATCGAAATCTTGCAATTCCGCGGTCTCGTCTCTGTGGTTGTAGTACGTAAACAAAACACCTTTGCTCAGGGGAAATGAGGTCACGCTTGATGAGCATCGTTGGAAATACGGCGGAACGGAATCGGGTAGCAGCAGACGAGACTAAATGAGAATGCAAAAATGAGCAGTACGATAATCGAACCGCCCTAATACGCTGCTAATCTCGGCTCTTTCCAATTCCTTCCCACCAACAGGTCATTGTGGAGAAGGCCCCGAAGGCCCGGATTGACGATCTCGACAAGAAAAAGTATCTCGTCCCATCCGATCTGACCGTTGGCCAGTTTTACTTCCTCATCCGCAAGCGAATCCATCTGCGCCCGGAAGACGCACTGTTTTTCTTTGTCAACAACGTGATCCCGCCAACGTCGGCCACCATGGGCTCGCTGTACCACGAGCATCATGAGGAGGACTACTTCCTGTACATTGCCTACTCGGACGAGAACGTATACGGTGGTGGTAGCAACTAGAGTTGAGCTTCATCTGATGGTAATGAAAGGAAAAAGGAGAAGGAGGAGGAAGGAAGCCCATCGGCATGATGGCTACTTGTATGCAGAGAATGAGCGGAAAACACTAAGACTTGTGGTGATATGAAAATTTATCAAAAAAAAAAATATGTAAAATCCGTTACTATACACTTTAGAGTATCTTTTTCAAGTGGTAACTCGCTCCCTCTCTCTGTCTCTCGCTCTCCTCTTTCACTGATTATCAGTCCCCCACCCGCTTTGGATCAGAAGCAGTGGTCCTTTCTCAAGGATCTTGACTTATGGTTCTTCGTTCTTCGCTTTGTCGCATCCGTTTTTGTATCTTGACCACATTTTTATTGCAGCCTTGTTTCTTCCATATTGCTGTGGATTATTATTTGAACTATGGGTAGAGTTACGTTCAACTAGCTGTATTAAAGTGTATTTTATTTAAAGGAAAATAAGAAAAAAAATATGTAGGATTAAAGAAAATAAAAAAGGACAAAAAAACTTCAAACTGTTGTCAGCTTAGTCCTAGCGACTATTTAGAGTCCATTCATGGAAAAGGAAAGAAATAAAAATATGGTGGCAGACAGTTTCCAGTCTTGAATTTAGAATATCGATTACAGTTATCAACTCTTCGGTCATTTAATCTTTCAACACGTTTTCTTTGTCCTAGCTTCAAGTACAGTTCAAGGTTTGACTGTATTTTCATTAAATTGGGTTTTATTGAGGTGAAAAAACACGAAATTCTATTTTACAAAGTACCCTTTGCTTCTCTCCCCACCCATGGTACTGCTTCCCCCTGCTCGCTCACTTGAGGCCGATCTTCTTCTTGTAGAATGGATTGACCGGGCTTGGTATAAGGTTCGGTTTCAGCAGGCTCTTTGTGGGTTTCTTTGCTGAATCGAATGGCATTTGCGGGGAACTTTTGACTTGTTTTACGTGCTCATCCAGTTCCTGTGCTACGTTCTTGTTCAGCGCAATCTTAACACGCTTCCGGGCTGGCGTTACTGGTTCGTGATCATCCTTAGTGGAATCGGTGGCCTGCTGTCCAGTAGGCGGTGTCCTTTTGAGCGAACCCTTCTTCCGCTCATCAGCAACCGGAGTGTGTGAAGTAGAAGAAACGGACGAGAGGTTCATCTTTGAGGCTTTCTTTAGTTTACGCGAAGCAATAAAGTACTCTTCCTCGCCATCTTTCAGTGGTTCCGACCATTCATCAACGGTTTGAAACGGTTGTTTGTTGCCGTTTTTGCTGCCTGCTTTTTTGCCAACATTTGCTTGCTTTACCGCTTGTCCCGCGGTTGATGGTGGTTGAATCTTGCTGGGTGATTTTGCGAGTGACTCGGAAGACATATCGAGTTTCTTTTTCGAGGATAGCTTAGGTGTTTTTTCATCCACGCTACTGCCGCTATTGACTTCCATCTTGCGAGCTATGGTTTCGTTTGTGGTATTCTTTTTCGATTGTTTTAATCGCTCCTTGAGCAGTTTCATCTTTTCCTCCTTTTTACGTTTCAATAGTTCCATTTTTTGCTGCTTTTTCAATTCCGTCGGATTGAGCTTCCGTTTCTTGGACTTTTTCTTCTTCGCAACCACGGTATTCGGTTCAGCCGTATCGTCAGCCTCCTGCTCAGTACCAGCTCCATCCGTTCCGTCCTCTCCGCCAGCGGTCTGCTGTTGCTGTTCGCGTGCCAACTTCTTCTGCAACCGTATTTCGCGCTTTCTCTCTTTCCAGTTTGTGGCCTTCTGGTCACCGTACAGCTCCCGGCGAAACTCTTCCAAATCTTCAACCTGCTCGTCAATGTCCACGCGATAGTTGCGAGGATTAATGCTTGGCATACGCTGAATACCGAGCGGATAAATGCCGTCAGCGAACTTTTTGAACTGCTTCACCAGTAGCGTGGCATTCTTCTTGCCAATGGTCGTAACAAAGGATTTGAAGCGATACTTTTCGAACAGCGAAATGATTTCCTCGCAATCAAACTCAATCTCCGGTATGGTTACACTCACTCGTCCCGCCCGGGGATCGTACACTTTCTGCTTTGTCGCCGAAGATTCATCCCCAGCATCATCATCGCTTCCCTCGCCGTCATCATCCTTTTGCTCGTTCGCCTCTTCACCTTCACCTTCTTCGCCGTCGTCGTTCTCGTACTCGTACTGGACATCAAACTGTACCTTGTCAATATGTCCGTGGATGAAGCCGGTTCGTTTCCACAGTTCAAACTTTTCTTCGAACGCTTGCCCCAGCTGCGACTGTCGGAACAGAGCGTGGAAGATATTGGTCGTGGTCGCCGATCCAACCGATTTGTCCGAGCACTGCATCAGAAAGCGAACGTATGGTTCGACCAGCTGTGTAACGATACCCTTGGGAACGTCACCGTCGCTCACTTTGGCCACCTCTTCCAGCAGCAAATCGTTGAAATGATTCGTGAGACCGAACGGAGATACCTCACTGTCCAGTATGGTGGTCTCGATCGTCTTCACGAACAGTGCGACGTGTTCCGTTTGCCAGCCGGTTTCGTGCAGCAAAAAGAGCATCTGGCGTGTCACACGACGCACAAGCTGTAAACGATCAGGAGATTGGGTTAGTGAGGGCAAAGATACGTGAGGGATCTTCCAGTTACCATCATGAACTTGTCCGTACGCCAGCGATCGATACCGAACCATTCGATGCCCATGGTCACGATAAAGGCTTTGAAAAACTGTAACGCTACAGGAACGTCGTGTTGAAAGCAGCGTACCAGCGCACCAAGCGACTCGGCCAGCTCTTCCTGCACCAGCGGTTTATCCGACATCCACATGCAGTAGAACAGACCCTTCCAGAGGCGCAAAAAGTCCGCATCGCTGAATACTGCAATAACGAGGAATGATAGAGCATGTTGTAGACGGGGTCGGGAGCCCGTGGCATAAGATCCTTACCGAAGGTACTTTGGCTGCGTGTAGTGAGCCAAGTTTCCAGATTCTTCAGCACCTTCCGCCGCAACTTAGCATCGTTACCGGCCAGTGCACGGGCGAACTTGATTTCCTGCGAGATGATGTGTGTTTTGGCCGGTGTTTCACCCGTCTCCCCACAGCCGAATGTGTCGTCCATGGCGCTGTTCGTCTCCTCCACCGTAGCCGGAGTGTTTTGTTCTTTAATCACCATGATTTTCGGCGCACGCACTTTCAGAAACTCGTTCCGGGTAGCCAGCAAAAAGCGTGGAAAAAGCGTGCGAGGCCCGGTTTGACAGCGCTGTCACAGCAGGCTCTGACGTTGTAGACACACGACACACCACGGTCGAGTGGGTTCGTCGTTCGCCGCGATCTCGTTATCTAAATTAAATCATGTAACTTCCTCCGGCCAGAATGCCGACGAAAGGTGGCTCCTACATAAAACGGTAAATTCGAGGCAAATCCTTTGTCCTTACGCCAACTAACTGTCGTCCTTTGTAGGCCCGGAGTAAGCGATGGTTGGTGGCTTTGTGCGCTGCTACCAGCGTGTTATGGGGGCACGATTTGGCGCAGTTATCAACATCACCAGCACCATCCACATTTACCGCAGGATTACAAGCGCAGCGTAATTGTGACCTGTGGTCTGTTGCTACACTCGCTAGCAATCTATGGGCAGCTCGGTGGACGCCTCAACGGTCGCCATAAAGTCCTGCTGCAGCTTACGTTTTCGGCGCTCCTTGCGCTCTTGTTCCACACGTGCCTGGCGGAAAATGTGGTGTTCTGTGTCGTTAGCGCTGTACTACCGATCGTTCTGTACGATCGGTTGTATTTTACGATATTACGAGCGGTTCCAAAGGGCTTCACATACGGTGAAGCATTCGTCGTTTGCCAAGGATTGGTATCGTTCGCATACAGCGCTTTGCTGCAGCTGCCTCGCGTTCTGTTACACTCGGACATTGGTGACCAGCTGACGGATATGTCCACAATTTATCTTATCCTGCAGGTATGGCACCGTGGAGTGGATATAGCCTGCCCTAGACAAACGATTGATGCTCTCGCTCATTTTTCAGATCGGCCTAGTGGGCATTGGCCTGCTGCTTTTCCTCACGTACTCATTGCGCGTACTTAGATATTCTATTCCGTTCTGGATTTCCTTAGCCCTAACGACGCTCGGTGTGGCATTGTGCCCGATTGGTAAGCAACCGGCCATCACTCGCCTGGTGCTGTTCCTGGTCGGCGATGTGGAAACTATGGTAACGACCGTGGTCTACCTTGGGCTGCTGGTTGTCACCGTTTCCTTCGTCATGTGGCACTTCAACAAAGGACGACAATCGACCACAGCAACCCGAAAGGTTTTCCACGTGCTGATCGTGTTGGTGTACGCACCCGGGCTTTGGTACCAGTGCAAGATGCTCTATCTTGCCAGTGGCCTCATGCTTGCGGTGTTTATCGTGCTCGAGGTAATGCTTTACACTTTGCTATCTACCTGAGTTCGTTTGCCATGACTGACCATTCCACGATCGCTTCTCAATTATAGATGGCCCGGCTTATACAGCTTGAACCGGTTGCACCGATACTGAACACCGCAGTGCGGTTGTTTATCGACGAGAAAGATGCTGGCGCAGTGGCACTTACACCGCTATACTTGCTCATTGGCTGCACGCTACCACTTTGGCTCTATCCATCTCCTTGTGATCTTACCAACTCTGCCGGACTGCAGATGCTGCTACTTTCGGCCGGTATCCTATCGATCGGTATCGGTGATACGGCTGCTAGTGTCGTGGGTTATTATTTTGGCAGACACAAATGGAACGGTAAGCAGGTTGCAGCCCAATTTATAAGCAGAGAAGCTCATTCCATTTCGTATCCCTTCGTTTCAGCCTCTACCAACAAATCAGTGGAAGGAACGTTAGCCTCGGTGATACTACAATCGTTGGCTGTGTACGGGATGTATCATCTGGGATTGATACATCTTTCTGTTAGTAGAGCAGCTTACGCCGGAATTGCCATCATAGTCAACGCACTCGTCGAATCGCGTACCGATCAGATCGATAATCTGGTTCTACCGCTGGTTACCTACGCCATATTGGTTTGCTCAACATGATCCTAAATAAAAAAGGTTGTTCGTTTGTTTAGCCAGACTTTTATTTTCATTATTTTTTAAGGTTTTGTTTAAATTCATTTATTTATCTTTTGCACTATCATAAGTTTCACTATTCGTAATCTAGATATCTTTTGTTATTCCCTTAATCGAATTTTTATTGTACACGAACGACCGACAATGTTTCAAGGCATCTGTCCCTATCGGTATTACGAGTCACAGTTCTCGATACGTTGACCGTTTGCCATTTGTATCATCGGATTAGCGATACTTGAAATCGCGTCCTTTACGGTGTGGTAGATAATGTTTTTGATCTGTAGCTTATCCTCGTGGTTTGAGTGCGTCTTGCTGAGGTGTCGAAACTCGTTCGTTAATTTCACGCAGTAGGCAATGTTCTCGGGCGAAACAAAGTCTTCCGCCACCTTGACACAGTTGTGCAGGTTACGGACCTGGTGCGGTGCGCCGGCCGGTATGAAAATGGCATCGCCCGCACACTGCACGATCGAGTATCCTTCCACGTTGTACTCCTGTAGCAACCTCCGGCGCATGTTCTGATCGAGGTACCATTTCTGATCATGTATTGGATCATGGTTTGGCTTTACGGTGTTGCCACGCTCTTGATCGATCGTTCTAAGCAGCGAACGGATCTTGTCCGCATCCTGAGCATGATAAATGTGCCACAACGCACCCGGTAGCTCCCGTCGCTGCTTCAATCTGCGCATGGTCGGTGCATCGCAAGCGTCCGCATCGAGCGATTTGAGAATTTTGTTATTGTACCCGTCTCGTCGTACATCGGATGGCACTCCGACGTACACCATCACGTTCACGGCATCCGATATGTCCAGGTGCAAATTTGTGGTACCTTTGTTGGGGTGCAGGGCCGATCCGTACGCACTGTACATCTTTGGACCGAGATCAGGTCGCACAAAGAAGCTGCACAGTCGGCTGGCCAGATTTAAGCGCCCTTCACGCCTCGTGTACTCTGCCAGTGGGAGAGATTTCATGAGGTCGTAAAATCTGGTCGGCATCATTTCGGCAAAATCGTCACCCGGTGGCCAATCCTTCAGTTTCAGCATCATCGGTCGCTGGCGCTCGTCAATGAGACGGTCGCCAATGCGTTCGAAACCTTCCCAAAACACGCGCATCTCGTGACCCCGGACAATCTTCCCATTCAGGCAGTTAATGAGATCATTCAGCTGACTCCCGAAATCGCGGCCGAACGATTGCGGCTTCCAGAGTTCCATGTTCATCGCGCGCGAAACCGACGACACCATCACTGGTTGGCCGCGTTCCCACTGTTCGTGGAACGTCCGGTAGTTGTTACCATCCAGTGGATCCAGCAAACGTAACAGCTTCCCATTACAAAGCCACTCGTGCGATACGTTCGGGTACAGCTTTTTCGATACAGCCAGCGTCATCTTCCGTTCGGCTTTGCTGCGGAACTGGTTCTTGCTCTCCTTCATACGAACATTGTACTCAAGAATCAGCCGTTCATTCGACGGATTATCGTACTGCTGCTGGCCGCTCAGGAACACGAAATCGTTTAAAAAATCCGAAAGAAATTGGTGCAACCGCTCTCGCTGAATAGCCACAATCTCCACAAAGTCGCCTAAATGGGAGACGGAATTTCCTATTTCTTCCCTCGCCGTCGTCATGTGTTTTTCGATGGTGTTGAATATGTTGATACTTTGGTCGAACTTTACCATCTGTTTCACGATCATGGCGAACGTTTTGGAGTCCATCGGTGGCGAAGCTTTGAAGCGTCCTTCCTCGCTGTATGGCAACACGAGCGGCTTCACCAATTCGGCAGCACGAGCGGAGTTTGCCTTGCCTGAAGACGCCTTATCGTGATTGTCTTCCGGTCGAACTTCAGGCTTAACACCCGGCGATTGATTCTGCTCAATTACTGGCTGCTCAGTTGATGTTGATTCCGATGGTTCCATTTTATCTTCGTCGGTGGCACTAGTGCCATCATTGGCACTTGAAATGAGATCGCTGTTAGCGGCACGCGCACTGTCGACGCTTTCGCAGCTGGTGGTATTATCGTGTTCTTCTTCTTCTGGAACATTCAACTTCATCGCTGTATCACCCGCTTTTACTAAATCCTCTTCAACCTCAGCCGCACAATTGTCCTTCGTAGTTTCGCCCGCTGAAGAAGGCAATTTGTAGAGACTTTCGTCAAAATGATCACCGTCGGTTCGAATCTCTTGTTGAAAACCATCAAAGCTATATCCTTGCTTCTCTCGTCGTGGTGAGACCGCACCAGCCTGTTCCGTTCGGATCGCTGCTGCTGGCGGGTTTGTACGCAATTGCCTTGCAAACACGATGCTACAATCAATCGCTTTTCCGTCTTTCTCATCTTTCTGTAAGTTGGCCACTGTTACTGGGTTTATCTCTTTGACAGTGACCGATACCAGATTTGGAACATCGGTGGTCCCGGCGCCACCCATTTCTCTACCAATGGGATAAATGGGCATGGGATAAATGAATTGAAACTTGTCCTTAATCTTCCGGAAGCGTGCCTCCTGACTCAACGGGCACTCACAGTTGAGCGGAATCTCGAGCAAAGCACAGATACCGTGCATTTGGTGAACCAACTTGTACAAGCAGTTGCCCGGGATGATTTGTGTTAGCAGCAGAAGCGACTGGAGGTGCGGTTCCTTTGTAACGGTACACAGCAACCAACCGTTAGCATCCTTATCTTTGGTCGTTGATTCTATCGTTCGAATACCATTTTTGCGACACTGCAAAGCAAGTTCAAGAAGAGTTAGAAATTGAATTGTGAGACGAACGACATTGGGACCACGTAGTGTCTTACCTTGTAACAGTCCAGACATACCACGAATCCACATGAACTGCACACCCAATGATGGTTGAAGAGTGTCGTCTGACACACATCGCACATCTCTCGCACCCCCCGAACGGCCTGTTTCCAAGCAACGGTCTTATCTGCAACCAAAGCAAGCATAAAAAAGCATCAGCATCAATCGTTATTTTTTATCACATCAACCGGGTCTTGACTACGCACCTTCCGCCATGTGCTCAAAGTAGGCTTCCTTTTCTTGGTAGAAAAGCTCGCAAAACTTATATCCCACCTGCCCGAGCAAAAACTTGGCCTTCTCAGTAGACAGATCTACGGGAACCTGCTTCAGATTGGCGCTCCACAGACTAATGTCAGCTTCTCCCGGGTCCTGCCGGGGATTTGCAAACCCGAATGTCTCCACCTTTCCTTTTTCATTGTACTTGAGTTTGCGGAACGCTATGAAGCGACAGAAAATATTGATGGAATTTCGCGTACGGCAAGTGCGCGATCGGCCACACTCGCGACAACGGGGCAACCGAGA
>NC_064877.1:32345000-32382500 GCF_943734665.1 Anopheles aquasalis | reverse complement strand
CGGCACCGGGAAGCGTGGTAAGGCGAGCAAGATGGCACTGCAGATCTTTTTAAAAGACAAGCAGTGCACACCACGCGAGAAAGACCTTCTGAAGGCGGTGAAGGATGAAGTGCTGGCCAGAAATATTCCTGGCAAGGTCAAACTATCAGCACCGCAGATGCAGAAGGTTCGCAAATAGAGGTGCAGGTGGGCAGTTGTTGATTTGGTACACTCTGGTTAAAATCCGTCTCGCGTTACATTTCGCTCAATAAAATGTTATACCTTAATTGTGATTTTGTTGTGTGTTTTATCGAATATACATTAATAAAAATGACTGATGATGGCAGATAACGAATGTAAAGGCTTGATCGTCTCTCCGCCTAGTTCCGCATTTGGTAGTTGGTCGTATTCTCCGTCATTAAAATATATTTTGCTTCTTTTTAGATTCAATTCCCTGATCCAATATCTGTTTTAGGTATTAGTTTTTTCGATTTGGTTTAAGATGGCACTACTTATTTAGGTGAAAGTTCTCCGCCCTGTTGTCGTTTCAAAAGTACAAAAAATACTTTTACCCTAAAAAGAAAGTAGGTAATTCTTTAACAAAGGATCTGAATTGCTTTTAGTTTAATTAATGTAATTGTTCTTTTCATTTGAAAATAGATGATTTTTACAGCAAAAAATCGATAAAACTAATCAGTAGCACATTTTCTTTTATGCTAAACACGTTCTTACACGCTGTATCATTACACTGCTTATGATTTGACAAAATTTTGGGAGACTGCTTTTATTTATTCAATCTTGGAATACTATGAGCACTAATTTCACGGTCGTCATACTAAAAACGTTTATTTCAAAAGAAGTCTAGCTCGCTGTTATACATCATCGTGCTGTGGGTGTGCTACGGCAGCTCTCTCAGTGTATCCACAAGTATCCTTTCTAGGGAGCTGGATAACAACACAGAATCAACACGCACACTACCAACACCGCACAACTACAAATATCCTGGCATGCTGCTATTATTGCTATTATGCTGCTGGTGCTGCTAATATTGACGATGGAGGCAGAGCGAGTTTGCGAGTAGTCGAACCAACAGTCGGAGAGAAACCAATCCCCCATCTAGCTGCTGCCACTAGACCGCAGCAGGGATTTCCGTGTCGGGTGTCGGGTGGTTCGCAGCGACTGTGTACAGACCATCGGAGGCGGAATCAATTCTTAAAAACCTTTAACTACCCAGGACATTCTGCAGTTTTAATAGTGCTAATTGTAAGTGTACTCAGTGGGAAGTGTTTGCCGAGTCCTTCGCCGTGGCTTTAACATCCTGGACACAAGTATCCTCCCAAACGGCATAAATCTGGGCGGAATCGTCGAGTGGGAGGGAGTTGTTTCAGCATAGAATTTGCATGATCAAAGCAAAACCCCCTAGAAGGCATATCAAACTGTGCTAGAGTCGATACGGTCGGTTGGGTTGGGTCCAGGATGAACCATAAAGTGGAACGGCATATGATTTGGATTTGGAACATCCTAATGGGTGGGTGCATGGATGTTCAGCCAACGTTCAGTGACAACGACGTTTCCCAGCCCAGACTGCGTCTCGCTTTTCTTTATTAACCAAGTGACCAAGGGGCCAGTGATTAAAGGGCCCGTTTTATGTTGTTGTCGCTAGGAAAAGCCATTTCCTCGGGTGGTCCAGAGGTGCCCCAGAAAATGTCAAAATTTTCATACATAAAATATCGATCGCGCTTTGGGGTGCATGTGTATTGTGTGTTGAGGGGATTTTGCCTCTGACATATCCTTGTTCACAGCAGTGGCGGCGTTACCGCCCCGCGCTAGCCCTGTTCCCCGTCACTCTACGCTCTCTGGCTAACACGCACACGCGAACCACGCATACCAGCACGCCAGCATGCGCACAACACCGTCTCACCGAAGGAAGAACGCCGTCCAGGCAGGTTTTTCCAAACAATCGGAATTTGAATATCCCTCTGTGTTAGTGGTGGTGGTGGTGGTGGTGGTGCTGCTGCTGCTGCTGGTTGGCGCTAGTGATGGTGGAAAAACAAGAGAAACAAACACAAAACGCCAACTTGCCCGCGAGCCAGCCAGTGAAACGAGCGTTCTTTATTTCTGATACTCATCCCCGTGAATCGACATTGTGTTGGGCGCAACGCAAACAACAGTACCGCGAGCAGCAGTACCAGCGAGCCCGTTGCATTGTTTCGTGGCATGGTTCCCGGTACGTTCGTCCTTGCACAACGTTGAATGGCATGCTTGGTAATGATGGCGAGCAATAGAAGACAGCAGGAAAAGAAGTGAGCGACGGAACGGCAGAACGGACGAGCGAATACCTTGATGATGGGTAGCAACGAACCCATTTAAACACAGTGTACCAGGTGTTTGGTGGCAGCGCACACCACTACAAACGTGGCATAAACCTACTACTCCCTCCAGTGGCCATCGCAGAAGGGTAACGGGTTGATGAGAAGCGAATCGGAAGGACATACAACGGGTAAACGAGCGAAAGGAAAACCGAGTTAGAGCGGACCGGAACATTGTTTGCCTCCGTGGCCGTGTATGAGTGCTAAACAAACAACTCGCCAATGCCAGCGGCAATGGAAAGCGCCAGTAGCAGCAGCAGCAGCAGCAGCAGCAGAGCAAGCTGCAAGTGCTGTTGAGGGCCGCCCTCGCCCTCACCAGTGAAGTGAATTGATTTAAATTGGAAATTCCGGAACACGCAAAGTGGAGGGGCCACTCCACGCCACGACTATTCGGCGCGCATCTAATCGTGTGATTCGTGGCGGGGGGGGGGTTTGGGAAAAATGGCTGCTAAACACTTGCTGTATGTGTGCATTGCGTGAAGAATGGTCTGGCGGGCTGGACAATATAGCGCAACGGTAGTGATAAAATAACAAAACAAGGCACCCCCTGTATTCCACGCATCACAGTACACCGATTGTTGCGATGGCGATGGAGGCGCCTGGTGCACGATTTTTTTTCGCGCATTTTTTCGCAGATTCTCTCGATTGAATCGGTCCCACCCTCCGGATTAAAATGTAGCTAAATGTTCTGTTCTGTTCTGGTTTGTTCAAAATTCCAGGAAATAAACATCCGTCGCTGTTCCCGGATCCGGTCTCGGGGGGAGTTAACCGGAAGGATTACACCCTGGAGTAGTAGTGACACACATGGCGCGGTGGAAAGCGGTAACAGTGCCCGTGATGTTGTCGTGTCCAGTGAGTGTGTTGTGGTCCCGCAGCCAAGGTTTTAGTGTGTGGGTTGGGCGGTATTATGCTTCGTTTATGGGTGTAGCGAGTGAGTGAGTGAGTGAAGGCGCCCTTTTTTGCGGGGTGGTTTCGTGGGGGTGTGTGTGGTGAGGTGGTCCCGTCGGTGAGCGGCACAGCTCACTGCGGTGGTTCCAAACCCGAACGTTCAAAGCGTTCCCAAGTTGGGGAGTGTCGACGGAAGTGTTCCCAAGGGGTTGGCCACTAGATCGCGTGTGTATTTGACGTGAACGTGCGTGGTGTGCGTGGTGTGCGTGATCGGTGAGAAGGACGTTTTGCAGCCCAAAACCCGCCTTATCGTAGTGCCAATGCCGGTAGGCGGAAATGTGTCGTACTATCAACGCAGAAAGTATTCCCCTCAGGCACCACCCGATCACCAGTGAGTAATGGTTTGCTTTTTTTTCGCGACAATCGTCCCCTGGTCTTCCTCATTCCCTTCCCCGCGGGCACTTCTCTCCTGTGCCTTTAGGCCATTAAGATAAGCGAATGCGAAGTACCGTTTAACATGACAAGTAAATGGCATTTCTATTAAGCGTTTCTGTCTCTGCAGCTGCGTTTCACGCTCGTCCCTGCGACGGAACACAGAGACACATTGGAGAGAGAGAGACAGAGATTAAAACTGTTTCTTTTTGGGAAAATTATGAAATGCGCGGCATCGCGGCCGCTATCAACGAACGCAAAAGAAAGGAAATAAATTAATTCATTTGTGCCTCAAAGCGAACCCAAACAGATATACACTCTCTGTTGTCTGTGTTGCGCTTCATTTCCACTCCGGCTGCCAAAGGAACACGCGAGTAAGGAATGTAAAATCTTGTTGAACGGATGAATGCCACAATGCGTCCTCGTGGTCGTCAATGAATAGAGGAGGAAAACTGGTGGGGGCCAGGGGTTCGCGATGAATGGCATTTGATGCTCATTACCGCGCATTCTCCGTCGGTTAAGGCCGACCGGCCGGACAGCAAACATCCCGTCCCGGTTCCGAACGCCAAATCGTCATTACATATTAATGTCCGCCCGAATGCCCGCGCTCTGATGCTTCTGTTGTGACGCCCACCATCACCACCACCGTAACCAAGAAAAGGGGGGAAAATTCCTGGTAATGGCGGCTTTGAAATTCAAATTATGCCACAACCGATCACCATCATCGGTAAAGCATGATTGATGAGCCACCCTGTTCCCAGTTCCCCCCCTCACATCCCGTGCGCGTCTCATTCTCACCGCAAGAAGATCGATTCACAATCGCCAGCACGCGATTGCGTGGATCCGATTGGCCGATTGATGTGAACCGAGAAGCCCGAATGAGATCGCGTTCGCGATTTATTAACGCTCCGGCCGGCGACTGTGTTACTGAAACGCACATTTTGCGACCTTAAAATCCATGTTTATGACAGCCATTACTACTGGGCAGCGCCCAGTCACTTGGCAGCCCTATTAACCGGCCAGGACCGGCCAGTTGCGTTGTCCCCCTTTGTTCATCATTTTATGCAGGATAAGGGAAGAAGCCGGTGGTTTGCGATCCTGTCCTGTGTTTGGTGATGATCGTGCATCCGGAGGCTACACTATTAGCAAATGTTTAGTCTGCGTTCCGCTCGCGGCAATCCGGAGTGCGCGCAAAAACCCATAAATGTCACGCACATTTCACGAGAAATGGTTTCGTATTCGCCGGCGATGAATTCATCATAAGTGATTATGTGCATTCCAGTCGACTGCGCTTCGCTCACGTACAGGACAGGGCAGAGCACCGATTTTCGCGATAAAAAAAGCTCAAACTTTACTGTGAAATCCGGCCAATTTCGCGAACCTTTTTTTCTACGCCCCAGAGGCTCCTCTCTCTCTCTCACGCGCGCTTTCGGTTGCTAATCCGAAGCCAATGGGGGACGTGGGAGGGTGCTGCATAAACATAAACACGGAAGATCCATCACCATCACTCGTTGGCACCGACTCGGGCGAGTCGTGCAGTGAAAGCGGTTCCATTATGCTGGATTTACGGTCGATTTGGTGGACCAGGATTTACGGTACGGCGCGGCTTTCGTTCGCAGAAGCGGCGGCCCTCGGTATTCCATTTCCTGCAACTGGCTCCGGGTTTGGCTGGCTGGCTGGCAAACGGTGCAACGAACGGTGCGCTGCCGTCGCGTCGCTGATGGAATGGCCATGATTAACGATGCTCGCTGGGGTGCTGCGGCGCGCGCGGGCCGAGGACGAGGATTTGCACAAAACCAGCACACGATGACGGGCCCCAAAAATCCCGGGCTCCGTCCGTCAGTCAGTTGGTGTGGTGTGATTAGTGTTGAGGAGAGAAGAAGCCGCTCCGTCATCCTGCGGAATCGTTATCCTGCGAGTGACTTTATTTTGGCCCTCGAGCACTGAACGTTTGGTCGGTGGCATCGCGCGTGTAGCCACACCACGCGGCACCGCACCAGTGGTGGAATTTCATTTGCATGGAATGTATTTATGTAAATATCTGTAAACAGCGCATTCCTCCCGCGTCTTGTCTAATCGAAACCGTGGTTTGCCATGTGGTGGTGGTGGGAGGGGAAGCCACAGCGGATGCCAGCACCAAAAACAGATGCAGCAACAGCAGAACAAGAAGGAACAGCAACTCGGTGCTGGTACTGGTGGTCCATGATGAATGTGTAAGCAACATCGGGGGGGCGGCCTGGCAAAAGGCGTCGGGTTGGGTTTAACGAGATGTTTTCGAATGTTTGCTGGATCCTGGAAGGGAGCGAGAGAGAGAGAGAGAGTAAGGGGAGAGAGTGTGGATTGTTTTGCACTGGAACACCTCACTAATGCATTTAGAGCCAGGAGTTAGAGCTTTTCCGCCCGAAAAATAGATGCCCCACCCTAATTGGGACGCTGAGTGTGGCCCATTACCGTTCCGTTTAACGTTAAGGTCGGTCTGGACCACCTACCCAGCAAAGGGACCTCCGGATAAAGATGGTCATTTGTCCTTTTTATCATCCCTTTTTCAGCCCTCGCTAGTGATGATGCATCGAACGTAGCCTTGGATCAACGAAGTGCGTCCCCCAAGGAGTGCTCGGTCTCTCTCACTCTGGCACTCTAATAGTCATGCATTAGTAGCCTGGACCAGTTCCAGGCGCAGGACGGAAGCAGAGCAGATCCAACTACAATGTGGCCCATACCATGCTCGGTGCCGTAGTTGAATGAGTGTGACCCATTTTCGGACCCCGAAGAACTCCCCAAGAGTAATCGAGGGTTCCTTTTTTTGTCCCGGTTTGTGCGGAGGGACCACAACCGCTCGTGGACGTACCGACGAGTGGTTACATTAAGTCTGCATCGCCTCGTCCGACGTGCTGGTGTTGTGGTAGTCGTCTGCTGGTGTCTAGTTGCTTATTGGCGAAGTTCACTTCTGTAACAAGCAACATGGGGATTGTTGCTTGGTGTTGCTGGGTCCCACCACCAGCACCAGCGCTTCCTCCTTCTCCTCCTTTCCTGGTTGGGGGGTTTTGATTTATGCCGAGCACTTCATACAACAACCACTACACACATACACATGCACACAGCGATGGGAAGGAGAGGGATTATGCTAGGTGTTGGGATGTTTATGCAAAAGTCGTTTACCAGTTGGCACGGCCATATAGCGCCTCGGACTCGGTTACTTTATGGTGAAGCCGAAAGAGTCGTTCGTTCTTTCTTTTCGTTCTGCTGTTGTTGTTGTTGTTGCTTCTGGTGGTGGTGGAGCTGTTCCGTGCCATGGCAGAGATCGTTGCATAAACAGTGGCCTCATCCGATAGCAGGTATCATCATTATGCATGGCAACGTGCCTCGGTGTGCCTCGAATTGTGCGCTTGCCTCGCAAACCGTGTACATCATAATTTATGCTCAATCTCTCGCTCTCTCTCTCTCTTCTTTCTCTCTCTGCACTTGGCTTGTGTTTTTCGGATTTATGACGGACACACCGGGATGGTGCGGCATCAAGAGAGGCATATTATAACTTTTCCCATCCGATCCCCAATGCTCGCGGTTCCGGGGCAAACCGATGCTATCCGATGCTATCCGATGCTCCCGCTGCTCGCGGGCTGCTTAATGATGATGCATTGTTTCCATCATGTGCAACCAGTGTGCAGCAATTGATGAGCCATTTTGGGCTCGGTTGCCGTGCTGTATTGTGTTGTTGGGGGTTTTTTTTTGGTGAAAGAGGTTTTTATTTTAAATTTTCCCAAATAAATCATTTCATTGCTAACGGCTTTTAGGGGTTCGTTAGTTCAATTAAAGCGGGGACTAACGGTTGTTTTGGACATAGAAGATTATTTTTTATGAGGAATCTTTTTAACTTTATTTATTTGCGTGAAGGTTATAGTAAACAAAAACTATTCATCAATCAATTTAGGGTCAATTTTATGTTGGCAAAAATACAGCTATTCATCCCTGGGAGAGCTGAAAAAATGCCTTTTACGGTGTCGAATTTAGTTTTTTGCTCCATCCATCGGATACAAAAATCCATTATACTAGTTGATACTTTCGTTGGATTGTAACAAAGTTGTAATGATTTTTATGATTTTGTTATGGAAAACGGACTTCAATCAATAATTTCAAAATTTCTAAAACGATTAAAAAAACGGGATGGAGATACCTAACAGATCAGGGGTTTTAAACTCATATTACCATGCGGTCCGCAGAAGAAAGTAAGCAGTCCGCGGGTCATTTCACCTCATAAATTGGAGATTTACCTCACATATTTTAGCGGTAATGGCAAATTGAAATGGTCACAGCACCGGGAACACGAAATGATCTAAATCTGTTGTCGAATTCCGATGATGGAGGCGCCAGGTAACCGGTGCATTCAGGGGTTTGTAACAGAAATTTAAATCTCTAAATAACCCAGGGATCTCAAACTCCATTATGAAGTAAAGGTTGAAATGTTGAAAATGTGTATATTCATTCCATTTTTCGAATACTACTGCCATGGCAGATACATTACCAATCTTCAATTCCAACATGTGCATAGAATGAAATTACATAGAACATTCAATTAACTACCAATGCACAATGGGCTGAACAAAATAATTCAGCGGGCCGCGAGTTTGAGACGCCTGTGGTATATGATATGTAGAACGGTGCATCGGAGCTATGCCCATTTGTTATGGCCACGGTGTTTACGTGGATCAGAAAGCTTGTGGAATTCGTGGAATAAATGTGACAATTTTATGTTAAAAACTTGCATGTCTATTGTACAAATTACTACAATACTGCTGTTGGCCTTGAACAACTCGCTCCGAACAATACCCAGCCGTTAGAACACTTCGAATCTGCATAGATCTACATGCCTTTGATTGTAAAGTAAATGCTGCCAGGGGATTTGATTCAGTGCCAAACTAACATGACCGGCTGGCTGCATCCTTGAACAGACGGAACGAGGTCCTCTCCCTCTCCCTGTCTCTCTGCTACACAACTCGTAGATGAACAATGCCCATTCATGCAAGGTCCTGGAGCATGAGGAACGGATACAGCTGCAGATTGCATAACTTACTGGATAAGCAGCACCACAGCACCTCTCTCTCTCTCTCTCTCTCTGTTTCTCGGAGTAACGGCGCCTGATCCTTCAACATTACTTCAGGCTCTTATGGTGAGACACCGTCTTTTCAGGTCGGAAATTCAATTGTTTCTGAATCGATGGCCGCTTGTGCTGGGTTTGTGTCGATCACGTCAACTTTGTCCTGGAACTAGAAGCACTTCAGCAGCCCTTTTTCGAAGAGGATTTTGTCTTCTGTCATTCACGTTACACGATGCAAACTAATGGTACGGAGGCAGAAAGGGGACATTTTGAGCTGGGATTATAATACATACTCGTGGCATTTGTGGCCGTGTCAACTACTTCTTCTGTTCTCTATTCACACGACGATAAAATTTATTTCGGAGAAGGTTTCCGATGAGTCCTTGGAATGCATGAGTCTGATAAGGTTTTTGTCCAATGTTTCTGGAATTTTGTCCTAACTCTACTACTGGAAGGGACAAATTACCTTCCAGCTAAGCCTTCGTGCTAGTCCAATTGTTTTCCTATTGCCCTTTGTCCCTTGTTCCCTTTGGTTCAGTTGGTTTGAAACAAATAGCGATCAAAATTGATCAAAAACCCTCTCAAAACTGTCAAATCCTCAAATTGTCTGAACGGCTGTGCGCTGGTGTGTAAAGAGAGCTGACGTTGGACAGGGTCAGGGCTCGGCGGTTCGATTGGCATATCCAGGCACGTGCTCAATCCGCTCGTGCTTCACAAACTGATTTGTTTCATTTTTTTCTATTCTTCCATTTCCACTTCCTCCCTCGGCAGGTCACGAATATTCTTTGGAGAGTACACAGCAACACCGGAAAGCGGTCGTGAACGTTGTCGCTCGGATGGCAGTGTGTCGTCGACCGCAACGAACCAATCGTCGTCACCGTCGTCGATCAGTGTGAACAGTGCGCCGGTGGTGGCCGACACCGTGAACGGCAACAAGCAACCCCAACCCTCCGAGCCGGAATCCGTGAGTGTGAATCTGCTGCCGGCCAAATGCACCGATAGGGTGGCCCCGGCACCCGAGTGCTGTGTTCGAACCGGCTCACCGGCGACACAGGTGGTTGGCAACGTCGGTGAACCACCAGCAGGTGCTAGCAGTGTCGGTGGTGGTGGTGGAGGCACCAGTAGTGTCAGCATTGCCGTCGCCGCTGCTGGACGTGCCAGCAACAGTGTCAATAGTGGTAACGCAAGTGTCAGTGGTCAACGTCGCCAGCAGCAGCAGCAGCAGCAGCAGTATCCGGTGGTGGTCGGTGTTACCGGGACTTACGCCGGCGACCAATCGAATGGACCCCTGCCAGCGGCGACCTACGGTAGTCGCTCGACAACCCCCTCCACCGGTGTGTCCGGTGTAACGAGCTTTCAAGCGAAAGGTGGTCGCTCGAACGCCAGCAACAACAATAATGAGGATTGTGGGCAGCCAAATTCACCAGGTAAGCCCCTGTGCGACCTTTCCCTTCGTTGCTCATTCAACGGTATAAACGATCGGTCGATCGATCACCGCATCACCGTGACATCAAACGGATACGGAGATGGATGTCATGATGCAAATTTAAATGAACTTTAAAAGCCTGCAGAGTGTGTGCTTTAAGAGAATAAGCGGCTTATGCTACGGGTTGTACGATCCGCTTTTTAAATAGGGTAATTGATTCCGTTTTCCGCTGTCCTATCGTCACTCGGCATCGGGCTGGTATCCTGCGTGGAAGACAGACAGAGAAAGAGACAGGGCGTATACAGGGAAAATGTGGAGAATTATTACCTTTTTACAATGTTGTACATTTTCCATTTCTTCAAATTTGAGAACCAATGAAGATTTTTTAGATATCCTTGTTGGACACTAGAAGAAAGCATCGCACGTTGGCTGTAAGTGGCTTTACGGTATTTTGGCTCAATCTTGGCGATGCACTTGTTTTTGAGCTGGTAAACATTTTGCCACATTTTAGTGTCTGTTGCGTCGACTCAAACATACTAATGATAATTTCGTTAATTTATCTTGAAGCTACCATTCAAAAATACGTTGGGAGTACCTTAAATTGTCATCTCTAACCATTACTTTCCCTGTTATATGAGGATTGATAGCTATACGAAGGAGCGATTTTTCCAAATACCTCTCATACTGGTGAATAGTGAAAAGTGATTCGTGCATGAAAACCAAATTCGACAACTAATCACTTTCGACCAAGTGAAGCTATGCTTTGCTATTCTTGTATATACCCTTTTTGGAACATGAATAGCATGAACTTGAAGCTTCTTGAAAATGCAGGATAGATGGATGGAGCTTAAATGATCCTCTCTTTATCTATTTGAATGGCACCGTGGTGTAGAATTCTTTTAATTCGTTGAACTCTTTTAACCATTTAGTAACTATTAGTAATAAATTATGCTCGGACACCAAAATGATTTATTCCTAAACAATAGCTATTAGTATTGTTGCAACAAAATTACAAGTGTCTAAACACTATCACATTTGAATTCCATTGTGTATAATTGGCTGTTTTTTTTTTTAAATAAAGCATTGAGCATATTGCTTTTACTCGCAGTAATGTGACCTTTTATGGGGCATTTTTTAAACGTGCGCGTAATTTCTAGTTCGACAAAAAGATCCGTATGAAGCTGGGGCAATTATTATACCTGCCTTCAATTGTCTTTATTGTATTCTGTTGTCAACTAATTCACGCCTGGAAATCCTTAATGGACTAACTGCTAAACCTTGACATTCAACTAAAGTCCAATCTTCGTAAACACCAACTAACGGTGTGTTCTGCATTCAGCATTCACTGTTTTCCTTTTAATTTGATTAGAAATTATTGCAACGAAACGGCTACCATACCAATTTAGAAAAGTATACTCACCAGATATTAAACCAAATGGAGATTATTATGAAAATGGCTTAAACGGACAGTGAATAGGATGACCGTGCCGTGCATCGATTAACCAAAGGAACTGCTTTACTCTGGATGGAAAAATTGAAATTGGAAATCCCCTCCGTAGCGACCCGGTAGCTTGTCGGCACGCGGATCATGAGTGTCCAGGGAGGGAGGGAATGCCGTTTCCTTCGGCGAAGGCTACCATCGCGATCGCCAAGTGTCTATCAACATTATCGAACCAACCGATGGCCCCATGGTCCCAGCTTCTATGCTTTCCGAAATTTTCCGATCTCCCATCTCATCCTATCTCGAATCATCGATTTGATTATCACGAGCATCACGACTGACGAGCCAGGAGCTCGGTAGTACCAGCGGTCATGGTGCCATTGTGGCCGTCAGGTCTAATCCACGCGCATGATTGAGTCATAAAAGGGCAAAAATTAAGTCGTCACTGGTCCACCCTCTGGTCCCCATTTCCCACAGTTGCCGGGTTTTTTGGGACTGGATGCCCGGAGGAGGTCAATAACCTGTGAATCGATCGATCGAATCCGCGTGATTGCGTGGATGGCGCACCCATTAGCGTATGGTGGTGCAGTTTTGCGATGCGATTGTTCTGTTCCCGGGAGTCCCGGAGGGGATGATTCTGACCGAAACTCATTTCCTAAATTGAACAAACCAGAGCGTGTAACCAGCGAAGGGACGCTAGGGTTAGGACGGGGACCCTGAGGCCCGCTTGGCGAGTGCACTCCCTGCTGATGTATCGCACGGATGTGACCCGCATCGTTATGCTTTTGTCTCGCATATATATAGCGAGCGGCCAGCCGGATCCAGCCGCGTGGTGCGCTTTGTCCCGGGTACGTGTGCGGCGCGGACGAGAAGAATAATTCGTGACCGTGGCTTCGCGGTTAGATAACGCCGTTAGCAGTGAAGCATCAGCGAGCGAGCGAGCGAGCTCTGCGTTGAGCTCCCAGTCGAACGACGATTCTCGTTCGTCCGTTCCATACATGTGACGATGAGGCCACATAAATTTGTGCCAAAGCGTTGTGCCTGGCAGGCCACCGGCACCGATCTGTATGCTTCTTCCATTACGTATCGTATCGGTTGCTCGCCTCGTGAATTGATGTCCCTTGCGACGCGAGTTTGCTCGAGTCAAACTGAATGAGAAATTAAATAACCTCCTTCCCGGTGCCAGTGCCTCACCCAGCCGATACGATAAGGGATGGATAAGGAGCCACTCCACTTCCACCAACCACCCACTTCCCCTTCAGGCCACTGTTTGCACTCGCGAAGGAAAATTAGTTGCGGAACTTGTTCGGTGCTAGGTGCGACTTGACATTGGGCACACCTGTGTTTAACCGCACCTGGCATTGATTCGATGGTTTCGGTTTCGGTCCGCACCCAGTACGTACGTCCAGCACTCCCGGAATGCTCAATTATGCATGCTGCCTTCCAGTACTGCTGGCTGCCTGCCTGCCTGCCTGTGGCCTTGTGGCAAATGTGTCCGAACTGTGTCCGACTGTGTCCGACTGTTCACGATTTGGTTTAGGGCTCGATACGAGCAGCACCCGCGCATCGCGCATCGAGCTGTGATTTATTTGCCCGTTTTTCCAACGGAGTGAAGGAAGGTGCGAGTGGGAGGCTCAGTGTGCCTTACCGGAAAACGCCACGAGACATGTTATTGACAGTTCCCGGGAAGCGCCCAAAAAAGGAAAGCAACCCCCCCCCCCCCCAATCCCAATCAGTGCGCTTCTGGCCCTATATGCTGTGTGTGTTTTGCATTTTCCAATATTTTCCCAAAAATCAAAAAGGAAAACCCAACAATGTCCCCTTGGCAAGCCTACCCTTCTTTGCTCGCTCGCTCGGATCCTCCTCGTTTAAATATTCATTTCCGGCAGGCAGCTGGAGGGGGAAAAAAATGAAACATAAAAGCTCACGATTTCCGCGCAGTCGTCAGTCAGTCAGCGAGTCACTCACTCACTCACTCGGTCAGTCACCGGAACCGAAGGGGGAGTGGAGTGGAGAGCAAATTCGGGGGACTCTAACCAACGAGCCGGGAGCGAACGTTTACGCTACGTCTGCATTATTAACGTCTTAATGTTATGAAATCCGGTATTGAGCATTTCGGGAACAAATTGTGATGGTTCCGTTCCGATACCGGTTTCCTCGTCGGTCCCCTGCTGCTGCTGCTGCCACTGCTGTGTGTGCGCGACTGGTGGGAAGGAGGAAGGGCAAAATGGTTTTGATTTATTTGGCGAGCTTTCGGCCAAGCGAACTATGCCGCGTTGCTGCTACTGCTGCTGCTGAGAGGCTTTCGGCTAAAGTTTAAGATATGATGGGGGCTGGCAATGGCCGGATTGTTGGCTTCTGGTGCTGCTGCTGCTGCTGCTGCTTCTGGTTTTCCCGTTACGCTACGCCATTGCCATTGTGTCTCAACCGCACCAGCGCCACGGCAGCGCAGTAGCAAAGGGGCGGTAAGGCGCTTTAAGCGGTTCATTTCCGGGTCATAAATTTAGCCGACCTTACTCAGCACTAGCAGCAACACAGCAAGAACAACAATCGATGGCGTCACGAGAGCTGGAAAAGACCGGGGATCACCGATCGGGGTATGAGCATGTTTCCGGTGCGGAGGTGATTGTGCTGCTGGCAGCAGTTGTGCTTACCTTTTTCCGGCTTACCGTTCGGTTCTGTCTTTGATGTTTATACCCCGCTCGTATACCTTCTCCTTCTTCTTCTCTCTCTCTCTCTCTCTCTCTCTCTCTCTCTCTCTTTCCTTGTGTGAAGGATCCGTGACCGTGCAAATGGTCTGGGTATCACAAGTTACCCAAGGTGACAGAAGTGGAATTGAAACTGGAAAGCTTTCGATTGCGGGATTGCTGCTTTATCCGACCAGAGTGAGAGATGGAGAGAGTGGGAGAGGTGTTATCACTGGGCCTTTGATGTGATGAACTTTCCCCCTTTTGCTCGCTTGTATGTTTGCTTGTTTGCGACAGAACATCATGTGTAGCATCCAGGATGCTCGGTGCTTAAGCCATTCCTTCTTTTCCTCGCTTCCTCGCTTCCTCGCTTTCTTCCTCCCTGCATAAACAAGCCCCCTGTAAGTGAAAACACTGCCACGTGGCAACGTTTGTCGCACATAAACACTTGACTCATACTTTCCGCTCCGCGCTGATGACGTCACCAGTTTGCGATTTCAAAAGTTCACTGAAGTTCACGCGTATTTCCCGCGGCCAGGGAGTGTGATAGCTGGAAGCTGCGTGAAAAAGTTTCGAGCATCGCAACATTGACTGCTGTGAAGAGCGGTGCGGCTCGCGATCACGTTGAATCGCAAGCTAAAATGGCGTCGCTAATATTTGGATGTTCCAGCGGTAAACAATCCACAAACCACTGACGCTCACACTGTTGTTCCCCTTGCACCCCCGGGCCACGGGTGTCGCGAGAACAATGCTGTACCGAGCCATTCGTCTCTCTTCACAATTTCGCTGAAAGTCTGGTGTAGGATTATGGGTTGTCAATCGATTTTTCAAATGTCCCTTTCAAAGAATGGGAGCTCTGTGAAGTGCTCCTAGTGCTGCTGCTGCTGCTGCTGGTGGTTTGGCAAAAGTTTTCCGAAGAGCAAAGGACCGAGAACAATGCCACACGGCAGTTTGAAAGGGGTTTTGAAGAATGCACCCACATGTGTACGAGTGGCCTTGCGGCTCTCCCCTAGGGGAAGAGGTGCGATCTTTAATCTCGCCACCCGGATGAATAATTTGTGAGCCTTTAGGGTGCCCTCGGGAATGCTGGGATGTGGGACCCTGAACAAATAGTGAAATAGGGAAAAATGAACAAAAGTGCATTCCAGCTGGGGCGCCTGGGTTCGGTGGCAAAATTCGGTTCGGTCACTTCTCTCCTGGGAACGGTGTGTGGGAGCAAGGGATTCGAGCGCATTTGTGCAAATAGGTGAGCATTTAGTAGCGGTACCCGGACTGTCAGAGGCCGGCGGTCAGTGAGCAGTGGAAGGCTTGTCATTGGATTTGGACAGGCAGCTGAGAAACAATCTGGAATGCTCGGAACGTGGTCCACGTGGCTAGGGAAGACCGTGCTGCTGGCAGCAGTGGTTACTAGCAAACCAAATGCAGTTCCCGTTGCCAGCTTCCGAGGCTTTAGTTTGTTTAATTTTATTAGAATCCAGCAAAGTCTCTTCGCTGGCGCTGGAGCTTGGTTTCGAAGGTAAATGGACTCGCTTGTACTTGAGTTGTTGCCAGCTTTTCCGTGCAACAGGACTGTACTGTACCGTACTGTTACTTCGTAGCGCTCCTCGAAGTGTTCAACTCGACTTCCACCGGTTACTGGTTAACAGATGGCCGTGCGATGCAACCAGAGATTCAATCTCTTCCCGAGCGTCTCCCTCTATGGTTTCGCTTTCATGCGAGGGAAAATAAAAGAAACTCAAGCGCACTTGCATTACTTGTGCGACTTACGAGGAGCTGCAGGCAACGACGACGACGACGAGTGGTGCAGTGCAGTGTTGCCTGTGGAAATGCAGTAGAAACAGCCCACCGTGGTGGTCTTTACATCGGAGAAACCGAGTGGAGAAGGTGTGCGAAGGTTTGCTGGTAGTCCTCAGAAAATTTTCCACCACTTTGCACCCGGGAAGAAGTGTGTGTATGTGTGACTGTGCGTGGGTTATGCACCGGAATCGGAAGTGGCAGAAAACCGTTGGAATGGACCGTTGATTTTCACTCCGACCAGAAGAACGAGGACGATGGTATGGTTTCAAGTGTTTGGCTGCCCAGTTCTCTCACATGTTGGTGGCGTTTGAAGGGTGGGAATCAGAGGGAGAGCAGAGGAGAGAGAGAGTGAGAGAGAGAGAGAGAGAGAGAAAGAAGAAGAGAAAGAAAGAAAAATAATATTTACCAACAGTTCGGCCTTGAACCTTTGACATACTTCATCGAGGTCGATGTGAACCGTTTGTTGAGGGTGTTGAGCTTTGGAACGAGATCCGTGCTGGTGGTCTGCGGTGGTGACATGTGCAACGTGCATTTTGCATACCATCTGGCATTGCTTTCAGTGTAAATCTTAGCACCAGCACATACCTGGTGGACGATTAAATTCATAAGCATATCACGGCGTCGGCAAACGAGCCATCACAGATGCCGAAATATTTTTTTAAAATTCAACTTCAATTTATCTTCAATCGTGCAATACGAACGTATCTCATAAAAAAACTATTGTTAAATATTTGAAAATGACAACATTTTGCGCCTAGAACCATAATTTAGCGGGAAGATGTGTGACTCTGCTTTAATGTTTCTAAGAGAAGCAATGAAACTAACCATCGTTAAAGTAATCATTGTGTTAATAAGCAATTTTAGCACTAAAGAGCACTATGTGTTTGATCAAAAGTATCTCGAAAGTTTATAACACATCCATGTGTATCCGGTATGGAATGAAGATGAGATGCAAATGAAAGAACAACACGAGGGAGCATAAAACATGAGTTATGAATATGACTTCATGATCGTCTTCATTCTTGGAGGGAAACCCGATTCTGAAGAAGGAAGCGGGTCTCGCATAATATTTTGGCATGAATAAAAAAGTTTCCGGCGTTAAATTGTTACTGAGTTGGAACCATGTATTCATTTGGATAATTGGCATAAAGATCTCATAATACGTGGGGAATGGTTGTCAAATTGGATCGACAAAAAAACCGTGCCTAAGCGAGAAATGTTAGCATCAGTGATGCTAATGATTGATTTGTGTTAGACCAAGTGAAGCTTAAAATATGGTTGTTGGAGGGGTGCGAACGTCTATTATGTTGCCATGTTTTAAATGGTTGGCAAAAAAAAAACATTTTAACTAAAAAATCAACCTTTCCCTGTCTAACACTTGGCTAATCCGAGTTCCGTATGTTTTCTGTAACAAGTAACTCTGATAGCTTATTGGCAAGAATATTTGAAACCTCTATCAGCTGAACTATAACCGTGATAGCGAAAACAGAGCCCAAAGAATACTGTAGAGGAAGCACGCGGGAAATTTGGATACATTACTGAACTCAATTATCCTACTTTTTTAATTTCCATTCACCAAAAGTCATATTTTTTAATGCATTCTGTATTCAGTGCAGGTTTGATGTTCAAAGTATCTCCAGTCTTTAAAGGTAGCAACAGCGAGTTGAGAACTAGACAAGGAAATTGTTTCTTTTCTTTCGAAGCGTCGTTCTTTCTTCGCGATGGTACTCAATCCTTCGAAGTAAGATGTAACTAAATTATCTGTTTTTTATTACTCTCCGTTTTCCCTTCTTATTGACGTAAGAACATAATTGCGCTTCTTGTAATGCACATGTTAATGGGGTTTCGCGTATCATACTCATGCTGGTGCACTGAACGTACCATTGCAATAGCTAACAGGGAACTGCGCACGAAGCAACCCACATCTCGACATACAATACCGAGTCGCTGTTCCATTTGATGGGGCTGCATTGCTCGGAAGGGGGTAGTAATTAATTTACTTCGTAATTGGAATGATCCACAAAAGGCAGCTCCATCCACGCATTCACGGCCAATGCATCCGAGCATCTCGGGCAAACCATTCCCAGCACTCCCGTGATGTGGTGTGCATTATGAACGCAATTACGTCGGCGAACGTCGGTTTAATACGGTTAATGTGCCGAGCCGAGAAAAGTGCGCCGTGGCACCCCGGGAGGTTGTGTAATTGTGAATTGCAGTAGCATGCAAATGATATGTTCCATACACCCCAGGGTGAACGTAGACCGATAAGCGATGCAATGTTTCCCAACTTACCGAGATTGCTGGCCAGTTCTCGCTAAACATGTGCCACCGTTGTGATGGAGGCGCCCGGTACTTTGCTTTTTCGAGACGTTTTTTTTTTATCGAATTACGTTTAGCATATGTTCCGGTAGGGTGTTCGAGCTTTCACTTGTCGCGAAACATGAATTGCTAATTTTTATATTTACATAAGTTTTTCAATTTACATACTGAAACACTAAACGAACGTTTCGCTACTCTACTTCGACTGCTTCTTCGCACTGAAGTAACACCGCTTGCTCTGCTTATTCGATAAAACTTTGCTGTCATACGCTTTAATCATATCAAGCACGCCCAGTAATGAACGAACACTAAAGACTAAAAACTACAAAAAAAAAGACTTCTGCTCATCATGGCCGGCACCAGAGAGTTCGTAGATGGTCCATTTAACTTTACAAGAATTCGAGAGCAACTTTCGAGCAGCAAATTCTCGTTCCAAGTGTTCTGTGCTTCTCCGTCCGATAGCACCGAACGCAAGGTTAAGTTCTGCGTTTTGCCATTAAACTCAGTCCTTCCCGGTCTCTGGCTTGGAAAGCCTGCCTAGAGAGTCCCGTGTGCTCTCGAAATGTCATTACTTGGGAACGCAAAGCCGTACCAGACTGTCGTCGCTCTCGCTCGATCTGCCAGAAATCACTATTCGCTTCAGCATCGTCTCCCCACCTAACCAAATGCCTCCGCTACATTGCCAGCCTTCGAAATGGCTTCCACCGAGTAATGTAATTCGAAAAACCGCTCCATCCTGGCACCGTGATCCATCCACCAGCGTCCACGCCGGTTTCTGATCCGCTACATTTCGTCCGTTAATCGATCGAGAGCCCAAGGCGAGACGAGTTGTGGCCGGTACAGTTGGTCGCTTGATTAAAAGCCCTTTCGGGCGCACGATTCGAGCAGTTCTACGGCGGCGGCGGTCCCTCGAGGGCGTTAAAGCCGCGTCACCTTCGCCACGACCGGTTGCTCCAGGTCGGTATCGTCGGTGACAGAGAACTCTTGGTCGTCGCTGCTACTGCTCGGTACCGTCGCTCGCTGGCGCCTGCCGTTCTGTAACGCACGACCGTTAGTCACGTTGCCGGTTGCCGCCGGTATCTGGCGCGTCTCCGACGACAGTGGCCGCTCGATGCCAGTAGTTGCTGCAGCATCAGTGATGCTGATCCGGTTCACCGATGTATCCGTGGTTGCCATCGAGATGGAAGCCGCAGCACCAGCGGCAGCAGCAGCAGCAGCAGTACGGGTGGCGTTACGCGATGATTCACGACAACAGCGTCCACCGCAGCAACCGATCCTCGTGCCGTCCTCCTTCTCCCCACAGCCACAGCATAACCGTTCGCTCAACCGACCGCCGAGCTTTTTCATCGACTCACGGAACCCATTGTGCCACCAGGCGTAGACGATCGGGTTAAGGAGACTGTTGGCAAAGCCGAGGATAGCGAGCGGGCTCGCGATAGCAAACTGAAGCCCCCGGCACAGTTCCTCCTGTGTAACGGGATCGCACGCCACGAACATGATGCTCGCGATGAAGTACGGCACCCAGGTCACGACGAAGCTGCCCGTCGTGAACATCACCACCTTCACCGCCTTCCACTTGGTGGGACCCCGGATGCTGCTGCTGCTGCTTCGCGTCGCCGTTGTCGTGGCCACTGGCGGCTGTCCGTTGTTACCCTCGTCGTTCGCTTCGTTCAACGCGGATTTAGATCGTTTGGCGCCACGACGTGAACCACAGGAACAACCGCAGCGTGGCCAACGGAAGCACAGACACCCGAGACCGGCACGTTCCGCCGGACGTAACCGTTCATCTTCGCTCGCGCCTTGCTCGTTGTCGGAGTGACTTGCAGTGGGGCGTGGTGTCGTCCCAGTCGTCCCAGTCGTTGCAGTTGTTGGAATGACACTCAAGCTGCCGGTAGTTGTTGCTGCTGCTGATGCACCACCACCACCACGGAATAACCTCAGATTGCCGGTCTGTACGCCACGGAGTTCTCGGGAAGCTTTCTTCAGTTGACTCACACGTCGCAGCGCCTTCCTTAAGATGATGCTGTACAGGATGATGACGAGGAGTACCGGTAGGAAGCCGGCCACTGAGGTCAGGATGACGAGTGGTGGTGGGGCGAGGCGGATGAACCAACACGTACGACCCTGGTCGGTGTCGCCCCGCCATCCGAAGGCCGGCAGAAACCCAATGACCGCACCTTTGGGGGGGAGGAGTAAAGGAGTGAAAATTACCGAGGAGGAGAAAATTACAGGAGGAAGAGGAGATGGAATTGGCTGGGTTGCGGTGCACATACCGATAAGCCAGGTAGTGGTGATTAGCAGACGGGCCCGGGTGCGAGTCAGATAGCGTTGATACTGAAGGCCGTACACGATGTAGAGATAGCGATCGAGCGCTATCAAACCGACACTGTACACCGACACTAGCGATGCTGACACAATTAGACCTGCGGAGAGACAGAGACGGGGAGGGCAAGAAGAGATTACGAAATGAATGCATTTTGCAGCATGGATCGCTGGATCGCTTTTGAGAGTAAAGCGATTGAGGGGCGACGCATCAAACGCGGTACACTGAGGCTCCCCGGTGTTAAAATGAAACAATGGATTCAGATTCCACGTCCAGGTGGTGCTGATGGAATGGTAGAGATCGTAAATCGACGGCGAAGGTATTCGTGAACGTCGATTAGGAACGGGTTGTCAGGTTGGGCACGTTGTTTCGGTGCAACGTTAGATTAGGAATTACATCCGAATGTGGCACGGAGCATTGCTTGGGATTACGGAAGGCCATCATGAACCATTCTAAATGATTCCGGCTCGCGATGAAACTGACGTGCTGCTGGTGCGCTAATTAACTGTATTGGAATGGTGATTTGTGGCGGAGGCTCGTGATCGTTGTTTAATGGCCGTTGAGAAAAGGACGGGGAAAACTCTCCCGAAAGCAGCAGAAACATGATTTGCAACTTGTTAGGATGCGTTGGTTTATTTTTTTTGGAGGATGTGAATTCGCTATCTGCTCGGAACAATCGTACCGAGAGCATGTTATTCAGTTGCATTCAAGCATGTGTGCCCAGTTGATAGTGAATGTAAATCCAAATTCTGGATTGATTGATAGGCATTTTCAATCGGTGGGGGTAAAAGTGCAGCCCTCGGACGAATCAGAATCGTATTATTCGATTCGAAATAATGGCCAATAGTGAACCGGATGCCTTTTTAGGTACATTAATCTCGAATCGGACCGTATCAATTGTATTTGCTGGAGCCTAATCCAGATCTGCATACATAAAAAATCACTCCGCTGCTTTCAGAAATGTTGCTTTCAAATCAAAGTATAATGATTAGTCAACTGCAGCAACGTGCGCCTAGTACATCTATCGGAATTTCTAAAATATCTTCAATTAAACGTAAAAAATGCACTATAGGAATATGAAAGATTGTACTAAATCTCATGCCATTTCAATAATAAAGCATGCTGGAGAATATATGCAATCTAATCGTATTGCATCATAGTGTGGCTTTGAGCTGCAAGATGCATTCCATCGCCACATTTGTTTGGTTTTTGAATCTCGATATGTTTCGCAAGTGCCATTAGTCAAATTGGTTTGTAGTGTGAATCAAGTTAATGCAAATATTCAACAATGAAACAATTGTCCTTTCCGAAGGAACTCGTATATCAACCTCTTACAATCCTTACTCTTCATTAGCTAGTCTATCTAAAGTGACTCAAAAACAGTTCAAACAGTAAAACCAAAATGGTGTTGAAGTCTGACAGCACCTCATATGAAGCTATTAGTTCTTATTGGGAATGTTCTATTATCATCACTAAAATAAAAAAAACAACTGCTTGAATAGATGATACTCATGCATGCCATCGAATGCTTTCAAACTTGAATACTGTCACTTAAATTATTATTGAAAAGTGACCATGCTGCTGTTCTTTGATTTAAATTGATATACCCCCGAGTGTAACACACCTGACCATATCGTTTGCTCGCTCGATCTCTTTTTTTAATTATTTTTATGAGTTCGTGAAACTAGGCACCTGTCCGAGGATTTTTATTTGCTGTAGACAAACTTTACAGTGCCTGCGAACGGGGAATGCTGTGCTCACACTGTGCTCGTTTCAATTTGTCTGTTGACTCAACACACGGTTGAACTTTTCCATTAGTGCACACCGCACCAATGGCTTGATCGATGGTTTCTGATAGCAAAAGCAAAAGAGAGAAAGAGAGTGTATGTGTGCAGATTGGCAACAACTGCACCACACTCACAGTGTGATTGTATAATTACGTTGAGTGTTTTCTTGTTGTTAATGGAAATTGTTGGCAAATTTACTCCCCACCTCCTCCCTCACCACCCTTAAAAAGGTGTTTCTTTTATGAGGTGCGATGAGAAGAGATGTACTTGAACTGTACTCTCATCACAAAACGATAGTTACTCGTTTGTATGTAGCACTGATTGATGCTGAACATGTGTGCTCCTCCTCTAACACCATTCAGTGTTTTCACTCCATTAACCAAAAAGCAAAGCGGCCACGGTGAGAGCAGCACCACAATCACCAGCCACCGTTGAGTTGGCCAATCGAATTCCGAATTCCCGTGGTGGCGGGAGAATTGCAGCAGAAAATAAATAAAAGCCCCTAAAAACTATTGGCAGCCGCATTGGCATATTGGGTGGTGCATCGAACCGCTCGCACCCCTCGCTCTGGCCACTCGCGGGGGCGAGTAAACAATCCGGCTGGGCTCGAACGCCGAAAATGGTTTTTGGACGAAGTTTCATCTTCCTCCTGGTTCTCCTCCTCCTCCTCCGGGCCATCCATTTGCCAATCCAACTTGTCCGTTTCAGTTCGTGCGCGAGCGAACTACAGCGATGGCCGTTCGCGCTCACGAAATCCATGCTGGCCGCAACAAAGAGAGCGTGAGAGAGAGAGAGAGAGAGAGAGCGCGTGCACGCGAAACCCTAGAGTGAAACTGTCCAAAAGGATTTGTTGATTTAGAACAGTTTTGGAAACATTTAGTGCAACCAACGGGCCAAAACTTTCTGGCGGCGACTACGAGCGAACGAGCGAGGGCCCGGTGCCGTTCTCTGGTTGCTCTCGTTGCTCCAGTGGAGCTCCGACGCAACCATTTTCCAAGGGCACAGCGGAAAGACGAAACTATTTTTAGGGGGTTCCTGGGGTCGATCGACGTCGAAACCGGATTCGCATTCGGTAACGTCGCAGTCGCACATACACTCATCACGAGCCGGATGCGTGATTAAGTTTGCTATTGAGGTGGAACGGAACGGTGGACGGCCGGGTGGTGCATGGGGCATCCGTGCGGTTGACATGTGTTTGCCATGTTTTCCCGGCAAAACTTGCCCGCGAGTAGAAGGCCACCACCACTGTTGCCGCCGCTGCCATCATTTATGCTTGCTAATAGAGACCCTAAAGAGACTTCATTGAGGAGGAGAGGTGCGAGGAGAGGTCGAGGGACCGGTGATGGCGGCACATCACCGGAAACCAGCGAGCTCAGGCTCAAAGGTCCGTTGACGTTTGGTTGGGCTGCAGTCAGGTTGAGATTTCGGCATTTCCGGCACGAAGCAGCTCATGATGATGATGATGATGCATAGTAGGCTGTGGAAGCGCATTGTTCGAAGCAGATCGCGCGCCGTTCCCCGATCTCGTGCAAGGACGTTCCAGGACATCCAGGTTCTTTGGACGAACGGACGACCGTCGGGGTGGTGGCAGGGTGGATAATTAAAAGATGCAACCGTAGGCTTATTAGGGTGCATAATTTGAAATAATTAATCATACGACGACACATCATGCCATCATGCTCACCATCAGCTTGTATCCCCAGCTCATCTCATTTCTGGCTGCGCCAAGGACACGTGAGTGACACACTGAAACCTGAACCTGTCCACAGCTTCTGCCATCCCCGTTCACATCGCACATACCGCGGGTGTTTACGGTGAAGATGAAGTAGAAAGACATTCTGCTGAATAATTACCCTCGTCTTCAACCATCGCCAGCGTCACCGTCACCGAGCGGTGCACCGTGCGAAGGTGGCAAAGGTCATACAGAAATATATTAATTCATTAAATCTCCCAACCGCGCATCCACTCCGGCATCCAGGCATACGGTAGCGCCCGGAGGGGATCCGTCTTCTCATTGGCCCGCAGTAGTAGCTGCTCCAGCTCCAAGGGACTTTCTCGGCTTTCGACTTCTCTGATCTCTGCCTGGGAGCCTGGGCTCCCATGACATATTATTCATTTTCTCATGAGAAAGTCACCTGCAAAGGGGGTCACCGGGGGCTCCCACCTACCGGCATGTGGCCGTGGACACCCTTTCCCCGTAATGGCGTCGAGTATGTTTATTGCTTAGCGTGAATCCGTGATGCCGTACCGCTCGTTGGCTCGTGGGACGTTCATAAATAAGGCTTATAATGGGCCCGGTCGACGGTTAGCTAACACTCTGGAGGACACACACACAGAGTTTGGAGTCCTCGAGCCCCCTAATGGCTTTCTTTCGTTATGTAGTCCAACGGAATTGGTTGAAAGAAGGGGCAGCTGGCCGTTTTAGTCCGTTAATCAGTTCGAGAGATCGAACGGACGGATGGACCACCAGCAGTTTATGATTTGCACGGTACTGGGACTCCATACTCCAGTAATCCGATTGCCGGTCGCCGGTAAAGGTCACCGTTTGGATGGGGGTGCCAGTTCCAAATTCAAAAACTGCCACTGATTGACCGGTGGTTTTTGGGGGCGGTGATGCCGGTGAAACACATGGTCTGTGACCGGTCTGGTGACAATATTTTATGCTTAATAGGCACTGCGAGTGGTCACAGCCATTGCAGCGTAAATCGTGTGGAAAGACATGGCAAAAAATGGGGCAAAACGGGTCAAATGTTGCATCGCAGGCCATGGCGTGGGGTTGCATTTTTCATTTTGACCACTCGCTCGCTCGCACCGGGAATGGTGACCAACGCGTTGGTCATCGTCGATCAAAACTCAATCACTCGAACGTAAATTGATCGATCGTTTCGGGCGAATATGATCCGCTCTAATGCGATAATTTTCGTTTCGGTTACGCGAGCGCGAACGCCACGGATCAGCAAGCCATGGTGTGACGTGGCGTGGCATGGCGTGGTTTTCGGTAGAAGGGAAAATCTATTCATACCTATCATCAGCGCACAGTTGTCCTCGCCGCGTAGCTCGTACGGTGCGTACTGGCCGTAGATTACCGCAAAGCCCGTCAGCAGGTCCGAAACGGCCACGTTGCCGAGGAACATGTAGGTCGTGTAGGGTTGCTGGCCTGCCGGCGAAGAAGGAGAAGGAGAAGAAGCGGATATGATCGGATTAAAATGGATTTTCTATTTCGCAACAAAACGCACCACCCTCCGCGAGTCCTCTTCCGCTGGGTTTTGGGGGGGATGAAATTGGAATGACTGTGACTGGATGCTGTGGTTTTTTTTTTATTTACATTTCAATCAATACCATGCCGTGGAGTGGAATTTAGTGCGAAACGGGAAAATGTTTTACTGTTTTTTTTTGGTTGGCCAGTAAAATGCACACACAAGCTGTGTGGTTGGGAAGCATAAAAAATATTCCAAACCGCATCATGAACCCCCCCCTGGGGGCCGGCGCTCGGCCAGTTTGAAATGGTAAACCACACTTAATTAGCTCGAACGGGCGTACAGTTTCGATTGCTGAATTGGCAATCGTTGGTATGTGGTGGTGGTTGGTCGTTGGTCACAACCGCGTGTGATGGTTTATTGGTAAATATTGGGGGGCGTCAGTGTTGATTTATGTCATTGGTTCATTGGAACGCTTTTGCAGATGTTCGTTTTTTACAAATGTTTTCAAACAACCTAGCTCTTTTACTTGCCATAAAGCTAACATTCGATTGGAGTGGATCAAGCTAAAGGCAATCGGATCTGATTAGCGCTGCAGTAGTTAGTTTAATTGGAAAACTCATTATTGCGTGTGAAATGAATGGCTGGCGAGTATTTTTGTGGGTCCTAATGGCGTAATGAGTTTCATTTGTGGATGTAGAATTAAGGATACAACTTCCAATCTAGCAAGCAGGTAGTTAACATATTTGCGTGCTTTTAAACCCATTTTTCGTATGACATTTTTTGTGTGATTGGAAGTGATATTATCATTAGTCTAATGGCAAATGTTCTTGTTGATCCAGCACATTGGTTGAGCATTTTCGAATTTAATTCCTCCAAAAGGGTGTTGAAAAAATGTCACAAAACAATCATGTTTAAGGTACTTCATAGACGTTTAATTATGTATAGTTGTATGATATGTTAACCGATGAAAAACAAGAAGAAAGGAATAAAAACAGCTTAGTTGGGAAGGTTTGTATGTTTTGAGTGTGAAGATAGGACTAAAGTGTTACTTGCTTAACTTCATCGACCATTATTTGCTTCCTCGGACTAGGGATAACGATAAACATGAAAAAATGCTTTATAGCAGCAAGCGGTTTGGCTTTTCAGAAATGGTGTTTACTGATTTTGGCCCGTTTCTATAGCATCTTAATGATGATAATGATCTATCGATCTTAATCTTAATGATTCTGCTCCTCTGTTTGCTAGGAAATGAAAATAGTTGATGGATAGTAGATGAGCTTAGCCTCAAAAGGATATGTTTTTAAACATGTTTACAAAACTCATGGTGCTTATTACCGATATCATGCCAAAGGAAGTCATTTCTTATCGTATTTTGGTAAACGAATTCATCCTGTAGTCAATCTTTAACCGTAAACTAACAATTGAGCTAAATACATTCCACTCTACATGTGTAACAGTATATCAAAACAAAGAATAGAAAAGCAACTTAATTTAAATTTTATGAAGCAAATCATTTTCATTCATTATTCCGAGTGTGATGAAAAATAGTAGAGAACAATAGTTAAAAGAAAATTGATTGTTGCGCCATGCAACTAAACTCGGACCTGCAACAAGTTTGATTGATCTGCAAATTCCTTTGTTTGGAATGAAAAACTCAATTCCAGCAGCAGGGAAATCAGCGGAGTGGTCTTTATGCTCATCACATTGATCTGCTGTGCACCGTTCGGTACGCGTGGCTCATCAGTGGTTCTTGCAAAAGCTTTGCGCAATCTGCAATCTCGATCATACTGCAAGTGCGCTGAACGGGATTTTAATTAAAAAACATCCTGCCTCCCCGCGCACTCGGAAACGGTTGGGCTGTGAAGTCCAAATACGGATGCTGGGTGGCCAATGAAAAACCAAATAAACTCCGTCGTCGTTCGCGACTGGACGCCGATTGCATTCCAGCACTCTCAGCTCAGTACCGAGCACCGTGCACCGACGCACGGGGTAATTAATTAGCGAAACTTTGAGCTTCTTCACGCGCTTCTTCGTGTCTCTGTGTGTGACTGTTGTGTATGTGTTGGGCGATGTCGCGATGGAATTTGTGTTTGAAGAGGAGAAAGAAAAACACATTCCCCATGATGCCCATGACCCCTTCAGATACGCGAAACGAACCGTGAACCACGTGCCCGTGCTCGTGTTTGTCCGTTTATCCTTCGCAGCAGCGCAGAGACGTTTGATTAACGCCAGCAACTGGAGAGGGAGTAAGTAGTGAGTGTTTTGCGGAGAGATTTCGAGGAAAATAAGGGGCAACGGCGTTGGCGGCAGCGAAGGCTCACAGCGTGGCCTCGAAAAGTATCAAATGAAACAGTTTTCGGTGAGTGAAAAGCCAAAAATAAGGAACGAGCGAGAGAGAGACCCTCATTACGGTGGCCCTCGGTGGAAAAGCATAAAGCCCCTCATTTCCTTTCCCCCTGGGGGTGCTCATTGACGGACGGAAGGATGAAGGAAATGACCTGGGGACAGCGATGAGCGATGAACGAGCGCGCGTTTACCTTTGCGTAGCAGCAAAACGCAGGACACGACAACGATCAGGTTGAGCAGGATAATGACGGAACCGAGCAGCGGAATGAAGATGTCGTAGAGCAGCAGCGTCGCCTCCTCGCTGGCGCTCAGCGTCGTGACGGAGTCGGAGGTGGTGGTCGGGGGTGCCATCGGATCGAACCACCAGTCCACCCGCTGCTGTGGCCGGACGTAGTAAAAGTATCGGATTCTCTCGTAATCATCGTAGTTCTTTATCTGCGCCTTCACCATGCCACAGGCCTGGTCCGCGGTTGTACTGGCCTTTCCCGCAGGTCGCTTATTGCTGCTTACTAGCAGCACCAGCACTCGATCCTCGAGTGATGCGCAGATAGCAGCTCACCAGCAGCAACCTCTTGGCCAGCACTGAAAGTATGCAAAAATGGAAATCAAACATTAATTGCTTCGCCGTACTCCGGGGTAAATGATTTGCTGTCCGGCCTCCAGCACCACCTGAGCCCGGAGATGAAAAGCTTTCAATGAATAATGGTTGGAAAAAGGAGTGAAGAGTGCAGACCAGCCCTGGCTTCATGTTCCTCGGTCACTCCGGAGGACAAGATGGATGCAATTTGTGCCCGTTTTTCCAGGAATGCATTTGCCAACCGGGAGGAAGGCCAGGACCCAGTGGAGAGAGAGAGAGAGAGAGAGGTTTAGGACTCAGAATCAGGGCAGCCTTTTCGCAATGCCACCATCCTCCACCTGTCATCGGTCGAATCTGGCCGAAAACCCGGGGCGGGAGGTTTGTTGAAGTGTTGAAATGTTTTTAGTTTCCCGGTTTCCCCCTTCGAGCCCCCGGCGAGCCATCACAGGAGTGCAATTCCATGTCGAACAATGGCCCCCGCCATCGTCGGCTGCAGATTCGAGCAGATGAAAATTTAATTAAACGAAAATGAAATAATGACCGCACCGTCTCGTCTCGGCTGCCGCTGCTTGGCTGTTGGAGGACATTTTCGGAGGAGAGTTGGAGAGTGGAGCTGAAGTTGGAGTCGACGTGAAGACGGTACGATGCGTGGCTTGGGCAGGGCAGGAAGTGGTCACTTTACAGCTTAATACCGTAGACAAACTTGTGGACCGGAAATACAGTTCGCAGGAGTGAGCTGCAACCGACGGACAGTGTGGTCCGACCATGGTCCATGGTTGCTGCAGTTTGAGCGAGTTTTGATTAAGTTCTTGCCCAGCACCGGCACTGGGCAGATGTACTTAATGGGCGGAAAAACAGCATAACTTCGGACAGTCTATCTGAGTCTGAAAAGAGGATACTGTATGATCTGGTATGGACGTGATGGTTGAATCAAACATCATCACACACCGAGCATGTCCGAGGTGAGGGTGGTGGAGAAATGTTGAGTTCCAGGTAGATTGTAAGCGCAGAGTTTTGGGGAGGCCAACGTAAGCCAAACAGACATCCTGTCGGGTACTAATTAGACCGGGAAAAAGTAAACGAAATCCCAGCATCTTTTATAATCCGAACGGCCACTTGCGGGCTCTTGTAGGGATGTTAGGGTTATTAGTATCCTTTAGCGGGGATAAAGTTTAGGTGGATTTTGAGTTCGAATGATGTAGCACCGTGTTTTGCTTAACTTTCATCATCTTCCCTGGTGTGATCGAAGTTGAAAACTAACTTCGATCGATCGTCTCGATAGTTACTCTGTTGTATTTCGTTATTACAAGATGGTCAAAGGGAATCAGTGGTGGGTTGCAACCGAAGGTGGTAGAGGTGGAGTTATAGAAGGTTTTCCATCGAACAGAAGTGCATTCGGATAACAGGTTAAATGTAATTTGCTACTTGGAATCAGGCAAGCTAAAGAAGTGTCTTTGAAATTGCTACCAATGTTCTATCATTCTTCTAAACTTTCTATGAACAATTGTAGGAAAGAGGATCAGCTTTTGAAATCGATTTTCGAATGCAATGGAAGTATCCTTGATGGAGAGTCCTGTGTGATAGATTATGGATAGTTTCTTGATCAAAATTGCTCCTCGATTGTAGAATTGGTACTTGGTAGTGGCTTGGTACTCTAAAACATTCTGGGATTCATAAATGGTAATTGCAAATGTATATAGCACTGAAAAATCCATTTGATCGAAATGTAGGACAGTTGAAACAATCGGGATGTAGTTTCAAATCGGTAGTCGTTTAAAAATGTTATTGTATCACTTTGGGGATTGCCTAATTACAATGATCAGTTTTTTTAATGAGAAAGTTATCGTCTTCGTTGTAATTGTATTAAAAGTATGTTGAACACGAAGCGGATTGCCTTTGCTTTTACTATTCAAAAGCAATCAGTCTCGAATCGTATTTCAGATTAGCTCGGATTAGTTAGATTTCTCTCATTCAAATTATTACATTCACATCTTTTAGTGTAAATATTTTTTTTACATATGTGGTGACGAGTATGTTTGGCTTTGAGTGTAATGGTTATTGCCCAAAATTTTGGTTCAACTAAACATATAAATAACCTCAGCTTCCGCAGGCACATAGATCGTCGTACGATTCGTTGTCGATTGTACTACTGTAGCTACATCGATTATGTGCGAGCTGATGGCAAGCTCTAATTACTACCGTAAACAGACATTTTTATTACCATTTCCTTCGTCATTTGTTACAAATTTTCTTCGTAAAAACATACTTTGGGTATTACTCAGGTCCTTTTGGGCTATTGGTAATCTGTTTGCCGATTGGAGAATTATCAATAGCTCCAGAAATGCACCGAATCTGTACCTTGTGGTTAGACAGCTTCTGATATTCCCAACAAATGGTTCCCCACAATGTCAAGTGTTGCAATGTGTTCGGTTTTTCGTTTCCTTTTCCTTCGTAAAAAGTTTAAGAAAAAAAGAAGTGAACGCTTTGGATTGAAATCAATAGCCTGTACTAACACCAACGATCACTGCCAACATCCGAAGGGGGGGGCCAATCGGTAGGAACTTTACTCATCCCCGGCGGAACTTGGCGGAAAGGACGGAGAACTGTCCGATGAACTCATTCCAAAATCAAACACCACCCGAAAGGGAGGGGGTCAGTTGGCCAGTTGGTCGGACGAACTCGAATGGGGTCAATAAAGTGCGTGATTTAGGTTTTCCTCAGCTTTTCGGTCAGGCCACGCGACAGAACGCCAGTCCTCGCTGCTAGTGGCGCCCTTTGACATACATGCGGTCTTGGCAGCATGGGTATGAAATGTCCGCGGTACGAGGGTCGTAAAAAACGCTGAAATATGGCACACAGTGGCCACAGTAAAGTGTGGCCACGCTGATCGAAGGATGCGTTAGGAAGAAGCGCAATGCATGACAGTACCGTTGTCCGTTGTCGAGCGTCCGCAGTCCTGGCCAAGTGTTTGCCGTAAGTTGCGGGCAGTGATCGTTGCGTGCGAGGATTACGTCACTGGCCAGTGGACTGGTCAGTAAATTGGTTTGAGAACACAGAAGAGTTATATACACCCGTGCCCGAGTGTTGCGCGCTGAAGTGGCATCGAGCCGGATGTTTGCCGGCTAACCAATTAGGCTGCTCGCATCGACATTTGGACATCGTTACCGTGGGGCATGACTACCGCTGCTGGACTCTTGGCTTGAGTGCTCGGCTCGCGTGCGTTGAGTGGTGTCTCAATGATCCGAAAACAATAAGCAGCCAGCCAGAGCGTCATGAGCGTTGATGTACGTCGATCGAATGGTGTGCATTAGCTGCTGCCGAGTGAATTCCACGTTACATTCGTACACACCGGTCCGTATCCGTGAACTGGTGAGCGCAGCACCAGTTCTTCTACACATCTGAAGCATCAGGACCTAATTTAACGGACTCGGATACGAGTAACCACACGGAACCGTTGCCAGGGGGCACAATCACTCTTTTAATTGATTCGCCATCCGCCCCTTTCCAATCCGAGGGCACAAATGAGGTTAGATCCTGCAAATACAGACCGACGATTCTGCGTGCAACGTGCGCAGAGTAACCGGTGGTCCGGTGGTCATTATGCTTTACCCATTCCGCAGGAAACCGGTGCTTAGCTAATGGACTCGATGGTGGAATGGTAATTGTTCGCGGATGTGCACGGTCCACCGTTCGCCGTTGGCACTTTATGAAACGTTCCTGGCGCACGTATTAATAGTAATGGGGGAACGATGGCATTCCTATCGTTTCACTGGACGCGCACTAGATTACCGTGACCGTTGGAGCCAATGGGACGGGATTTGATTTTTACCTTTCCTGCCATGACACCACCTTCCTTTCCATTGCTCACTCCGAGAGCATCAAGAGCACACGAATAGCTGGACCGACGATATCTCTCACTTGATCACGGATTCACAAACGCGGATCGCTTCTTCATCTGGCGCACAGGGCGAGTTCCCACGGGTCGATGTCAAAACGTTCAACGTCGTAATCGTAATCCCTTTTCAATCAACTTCACTTGCACACGAAAAGGGGGCTAGCAAAGCCCGTCTTCTGTCACTGTTTGCTCAGTGGGTCTTATCGGGTAAGCCCCGGGGCTCCGCAACACACCCGTAGCACGCTGCCAGCCAACACTAGAATCACTAAATAATCCGCATAATTCGCCACATTCCCGGTCACCAAACACGAGCTGAAGCGAATAGAAGAGGGCCTTGGTCTTGGACTACTGTTTGAACCCTAGTTGTACACGTCACGGAGCAGGTGTGTCCGGTAGTGGATGGCACTCCCCGTTATCAAACTCACTCGTTGCCGCCCCATAATGATGGCCAATCACTGCACAATGACGCGACGCGACAGGAAAAGAGCGCAGACACCAGAACACACGCACCAGCTGCCAAAGACTGATCGAGCGCCAACCGCCGGAAGATCGATGCTCATCAATTCCTCAAAACCACTACTCTTCCGTACAGTGAACTGACTGCTTTGTTGGACTGCCACGGAACTTGTTTCTTGGCTCGGGTGTTTGCGAGGTAGTTAAAAGGGAGCGAGGGAGAGAAGCGATGTTTGATGAGAATAAATTCGAAATGTAAATATTTACCCAACGTGGCTGGTGGCTGGGTGGGGTGCAGGTGTGGAGCCCGCTGATGATTGAATTCCGCTCTTTCCTCTTACGATCTTTGGTGAAGACGCACGCAGTTTGCGGTAGTTTGGCTGCGTGGGGACACAAACAGAATCACAGACACGCACACGGACACACTAGCAGCCCAAAATGTATGTAAAAAATAGCACTATTGACTAAACGAACGAGCAGAGAGTGTCGGCGCGATGCTGCTGCTGCTGCTGCTGCTCCTCAGATCAATGATTCCTTTTTAGCACACTCATTGTGGGCGCGTGGCACAAACAAGGGTGTGCGAGGGGGTGTAGCGGGGTGTACTTGAAGTTGAGAAACACCACCACGCGGCACGCCTGTTTCTAGACATCGATGCTACAGAACAAGACACCACCGTACAGACACTCGTTTACATTTGCAATCCCCGCTCGATGCCGAGTGCAGAGAGCAGCGAACGCACTGAAGCTCGCTCTTGTGTTGACTGGCTATCGGTTTGGGGCTGCTGCTGGTGCTGTTTCCCCCTTTTGGGGTGGGATGAGGTGACCCAAAACCGAGCTTAACGGACCGAGCGCCCAACGGTTCGTGGAGTGGTGTCGCTCCATCGGATCGCAATCCGATTTTGAGCCCCACGATAAGATACCGTTTTATCAATCGCGCTAACACTTTGGCGTCCAGGAAATCACCGCCAATCGCCAGGGGTGACCGATTCGTTCGACCCGTGTTTGATGTTACGTGACGTGTGTTTGGAATTGCATTGCATTTGACTTCCACAGTGCTCTGGCAGTCGGTTAGTAATCAGTGGGTTGGCCTCGATCGGTACCGGCACCGGCACAGGCCGTTTATCATTTGTTCAATGCACTGCGTTGTGGATACAAATCATCGCTGTCTCCTGGAAGAAGGTGGAAGATTGGTCAACATCCCATTGATAAGCCACGTGTCATGCTAGTTGTTGTTGTGGTTTCATGCTGATTCAAGAAGCACCATTAATGGTTAAGGTATTAAGGCTTGCAATTTTGATCAATTTGTCAGGACATTTGACTAGAAATATCAAATTGAATGGTTTCTTTACCAAATCTAATGAAAAATGAGATTTTTTTGGGACGTATCAATATATGCACCCCCTGTGTTATAACCATTTACTGCCTAGTGTGGATTATGAGATGAATTATATTGAAATCAGACTACACGGAATAGTCAATGGTGTTAAAGTTGAAGTTATACATGGTCTGTCGCAAAGTAAACAGGCTTTTAGGCACTTTCAGTTCAAATTTCATGATATTTGGTCTACCGGAAGTTAAGTCATGGCGCCTAGAGTGACAGTATGTTTGGGGGGGGGGGGGGGGTCGGTACAAGCCTTCCAAACGGCCAAAATGTCAGCATAGCGTTTTCCTTTCATCCGCAAATGAAGTTTACCGAATACTTAAAAGCCCCAGGCTACCGGATCAAGTGATTACGGGGCTGGATTGTTCGATAAAATTAGGTTTTGTTTTGTCAAAAAACAGTGTTGAGCGTAGATCGATGTGACGGCGCATTATGGGCACAACAAGCGCCAACTCCCTTCTTCACGATGTTCTTGCACAATCCGACGAATAAGATGCATTGAACACCTCAAAACATCAATATAATATTAGGCAGTAACCGTTTGGCACGGTCATTTGTTTTTAATTTGAGAAAATTCCGTACTCATTCGATGCTTCCTGGCGTAATCACGGATTTGGCTTAACATACATGAAGGTTGTCGTTGGGGTCTTCACGACTGGTTTTGAAACGCGTATACTCCTCATAAACTTTGCCACTGGATAGATAATCATCACCACAAACTTATTGCATCAATTCGGTAAACGTTTTATCGAGTTTAAAAGCTAAACTTGCTGGTGGATTTTTAGCAGTTTAGATTGCTTGTACCGACCACCCAAACATACTGCCACTTTATTCGCCATAACGTTGCTTCCAATGGACCAAATGCCATGAAATTTTGACTGAAAGTCCCTAAAGAATACACCTTTCAAACATAAATACATTAAGATAGCGCCACCAGAAACTTTCCTATGGTCCTGTTTACTTTGCGACAGAACATGTATGATTATCGTGATGATATTCAGTTTTGTCTTCAACGCAGGATCTTAATTTAGCATTTAAATTGCATTTGTGTGACTAAAATTGGCTCTTTCACAGACACAAATCATTAAACCAAAAGCTGTTACGAAATAGTGCGTTTACTTTCAACAAAATGCATGCGACCGTCATTGCAAACGTGGCCAAACAGATACTGTAGACGTGGCATATTTAACGAAGTAACATTTCAGCAAGACTCTTTCTCTCTCTCTCTCCCATTCATCCTTCCTTGTCATTACATTACGTTGCTAATAGATTGATGGATTCAATAAATGGCCGAAAGTGGCACCACGACACACCTGACAACGGCACACGTGAACGGCGTCGTCGTCGTTGCCGTTCCCACATCGCTGGTTTGGCCTGTGGCGCTAGTCAAAGCAAATCAAACAAACCGCCTGGTCGACCGGTTCATCGTTTTGAGTAGCTACACGATGTTGATCGGCCCGGCCTAATCATTTATGCACACAGCCGGCCGCGTTAGGCGCGGTCGCTGACGGCCGTAGTGCTTAGATGGTATTACATTGTCATTGGCCACCACCTGAACCTGTCAGCCATCACCCGGCAGGCGGTTTAATATCCGGCTGAATACGAAGTTATTATTCACATTTGAATTAACATTTCACATTCGCTTCCCAGGGAGTGCCGGACAAGGAGGTTGGTGGGACTGGCTGGTGATTCCTTTGAATTCCTGGCCCAGCATAGGGCACTGTTTGCATAGTGTAAGCCCGGGGGGTTCAGGTGTCGGTGTAGTCCACTGACTACTCGCTCGCTGACTCGTTCGCTCGCTCGCTCGAATTTGTCTTTCCGCTCGAGCGGCCAACGATGGATAATAATATTGAAGTCGATCGTCGTACACCCACCCACCCGGTCCGCGAGACCATCATCCTAATGCGCAGTCGAAGGACAATCGTAAATTAATTATCTTTCGAACACAAAATCAATATTGAGTCGCTTGTGGTGTGGGTGTGGTACCTTCTACCGTCAGGGTGTATCGAAACTCAAATAAAGACGCAACAGAGAAGACTTAAGACGGGCAGGCAGCCTAAGGCAGCGAATTGAGCGTCGCTGCTTCTGCCGCGTGGCCGAAGGTGCTTTTCGTGGTGGAAGTGAATTGCGAAAATGAAAAAAAAAACGGCCGCATGCCAAGGCGGATGATAATATTCAACTTCCTCCCGGAATTGGAGAGAGGTTTACGTTAATTTGACATGAATTATGAGCAGCATGATACATCATACCGCAAGCACCAGGCAGACGAAAGAGGAATAGGGGCGCTGATAGCCAATAGCCATCCAATTAGCCCGATGATTAATCTACCATAGATTATTGTTATTATTTATTAAGCAAGCGTTGAGGTGGGCTCGTTCGTCGGCCCGAGGAATTCATATTCAAATGGCCAAGCCTTGCGGACACTCCATATGACCGCGTATTAATTTTCAATTCTAATCTGCAGGTCCAGCATCGAGTAGTGGCAGCAACAATAATTATCAGCTAGGCAACGGTAACACAGGTGAGCAGCAGCAGCAATCGAAGTACACAACGACCACCACCGGCAACACCACCTCGGCGGCAGCGACCAAGCAGGCACTGCACCAGCAGCAGCAGCAACAGCAACAGCAACAGAGCAGCTTCCCCAAGCCGTCACTAGTGCAACCGCAACAGCAACAATCGGCGAGTTTATCGGGCCATCCTCCGGCCCAGCATCCTGCCAGCGTCAGTTACCATCCCACGTCCGGTGGTGGTCCGGTGGCCGGCTCCGGTTTGCTGCGATCCGCCGACAGCAATCCTTTCGCCTCGAGCAGCACTGCCGCCTCGCAGCATCATCTGCAGCAGTATCAACAGCCGCTGCAACCACAAACGGGTAGCGTGAACGTGAACGTGACCGTTAGCGTAGTGGCAAGGTCCGTGACAGCCAGCACCATGACGACGACCACGGCAACTACGACCAGCACAACGACCCTGGCACCCCCGCGGCCGATGCAGAAGGTAAGCCAACCGTGGCCGTGACGTCACAACAGTCACCTGCACCACAATATGGCCGCTTCTGGTCCTTGTGGGAAGCATCATTCCTGGTGGAATTATGATTTCAGCGGTGCAT
>NC_064877.1:32305000-32332500 GCF_943734665.1 Anopheles aquasalis | reverse complement strand
TTGGGCAAAGCAGGTACTGCCGCCAATGAGTAGTCATCGACGAATAATCATGCGCCCGCGATAAATTTGAGTCCTCATAAGATAAGAACATAGGCCTTGTGTCTCTTTCTTCGAAGTCATCTGCTTCTGCTTATCTTGGAATTTAATTTGTTGCCTGGAGAAGGATACTCTAGTTATTAAAATTAAACAGATATACTAGTCATCTGCAATTAAAAACAATCATTGTCATCGGACGAAGCACCAAGGGGTGGTATTGTTTCAAGCAGTAATTCAAATCCATTCGAAATCAGTAGTAATCGACAGAATTGGTTAGATGGAGTTATTATTATTAATATTGTTAATTTGAATCTACATCATACTGTTTGTTGTATTGCAATTATCTTAGATTAGAGTAGGCGCGTTGCAGACTATGATAAATGAAGTGATACGTTAGTTAGACTATAAGTGCGAGTCTATGTGCCATCGATTCCGATAATTATCTCAACGCAAGGACGAAGTAAATTATATTTCATTAGAGATATTGATGACTAATTTACTCCGTTTTTTATGATCTGAGTGGTATTGGCTTGAGTCACAAAAATGAACTGAATAAAAGAATGATTCTACGAGAGTGGCTGAATCGTTCGATACGAATTTCAGCCGCTCATTTGAAGCTAAAATCATTATGACAGCCCACGGCCCAACATAAACTTTTAGAGGTCCTTGTCCCCGCTCGATTGAGAGTCAATGACCAGGACGCCCAAGAGTGGCCCTTTTTTGTGCTGTCCCTCTCGCGTAACTCGAGTCAACCATTTGATGCTGCAACAGCCTTTTCTTTTGATATCCTTTTCGGTTCCATTTCGTGGTTCTTTGTTGTCCACCAGATCGCTCCTCAAACGGCAGCTCATGAGCGCGCAGACAACGCTACACCGTTCCGTTGGCGATTCGCGGTCTTGCATTTACCTTTTTGCGTTGCGCCAGGGGAACATGTGGTGTCCATATGTTATCAATGCGGTGAGCATAATTTCTGCCAACATACAAGCGACACGACACGGCACCGCACGAGAAGGTAGACCGAGAATCGAGCAAGATGCAACAAATTAACCGGGTTTGAGCGAAATTATCCTTCAACTTTCGATGGATAAATGGAACTTGCAAATGCTGTCCTGGCCGTGGCATCGGCGGTGCTGCAGAACGCCACCAACCGGTAGGAAAGGAGACAGGTCAAATTTCCATCTTCATTAGGATACGAACCTCCAACGCTCCTCTCCTGTCTCTCGCCCTCTCATTAATGCATCCCGGTGCCGGTGAAGCACACGGTACTCGGTGCAACTGGCGCGAAACCTCATCACCGACCGGGCGACCGGATGTCGTCGCGAATGTTGCTGAAAGCGAAGCGGCACAAAGAACTGGAGTGCACATCCTTGCGGACACCCGTTAGGCCAGACCAGGCAGGAAGCTTGTGGCCGTGGCACTTCTACTTTGGTAAGCGAAACGCAAAAATGGGGCTTCACCGTGCAGCGAGCGAGCGAGATTTGTGGCGGATTTTTCCGTTTCTTTATTAATTTCATTTGCACCGGGTCCGTCCGCCAGGGGACGGAGCCGAGGCCGGGGCGCATCCGGCAACCGTCGTGTTTTTGGTGGTTTTGTGTACCGCGAACAATGTATCTCCGGGGTCCGGACTGGGTAACATGATGCACCAGTCGCATGATCGACGCGACCGGGCCCGGGTACGGGAACCACCCGAAAAAGGATGTGGAAACTTAAGACGCGCCTGGACGGCACCACGGTGCTTTTGGTGCTTCGCTCTCCTCGCTCGCTCGCTCGTCGTCTACTCGTTTGGTGTGGTTTGGCGGTTCACGCTTTAGCACACCCCCGAGAGAGGGGGGCTCGAAAAAGGGTTTTGGCAAAGGGTTATGAGGAGGCGGGAATAGTGATAGAGGGGGAGGAAAAGCGAAGAGAAGTAGAGCGGAAAGCGTTTCGGGCGAGTGTAAAATAGCGGCGCGGGATGGATGAGGATAGGATGTATTGAACTCGGCTCGGTTGGTGGATTTATGCGAAGAGAAGAGTGAACAAAGAGAAGGACACGTTCTATGGGACGATCATGTGAAGTAGGATCAATGTTTCGTAGTTCCGATAGACCTAGGCAGAGTTTGAAATGGATTGAGGAGGAATCTGTTTCCATCTGAATAGAATCCGCGATGAGATCTTTTGTGAAAAGAGATCACGAACCGCGTAGCGTAACGCAGCAATTCATATTAGTTTGTTGAGTTTGAATCTGAATTTAAATATGATTTGACTACAAAATCGATATTACAACATAATAATAAACATTAAAAGAAATACAGGGAGCGCCAACTGGAGCTTACCTATTTAAAAGTTGAATAACTCTGCCATTTATAAACCGATTTGGACATATAAGCCAGTTCTTCATCTTTATATTGAAAATAATCGTTCGATAGTGAACACTGCGGTCGTGCAATCGAAGGTGGATTCCTCGTTCGACGGATTTGACAGCGCTGGACTTTTTTCTGTGGGTCTGTTTGAAAAATAAGGTTTATGCCAACGAACCGAAGACTATGAAACAACTTAAAGCAAATATTAGAGCTGAAATTGCCAAAATAACTCCATTAATCTTGTTAAGGGGGTGCTTGGGTTTTTCATTTATTTTGTGACACATATTTTTATCATTTTTCCCTGATTGCTGATCCTTTCAAGAACATTGTGCAAAATTTTTGGATCAATCGAAACAAAACTGACAATGTTATAAATTTGTGAAAATCCGCGTTTCATACAAGGCTCCATGCAGCACGCTACTTTGAAGCTACTGAACGCTACTGGACCGATTGATTTTACATTTTAAACACATAATCGATCGATCGATCAACATAAACACATTTGAAATTTTTAACACACACCCAAATCGAAAAATAGGAAATTTAATATGAACTCAACGAGGCTTCCTAGGTAAACTCATAATCTATCAAAAGAATATTGATTTGTATTTTTCCGATGACCCATCACGCAGCAGCGGTGGGCACCAGAAAAAAGTATCTTTTCGCAGACGCACCTTCATGAATTTGATGTCATGGATGAAGTTTTTGATAAATTTTCCCCAAAATAGAACCAAATATTCTTCAAAAGTTGTAGTTTAATATACCATTCACTAAAAGAAATAAAGTTGAATGGTTACGTCACAAAAAATCGTCAAAACTGTTCCATTTTTTTGGCCAGAAATTACCGAAGCCCCCCCTTGAAAATGCCCGAAAAAGGACCGCTTTTTGAGTGTCGAATGAAGGCGGTCATTTGATCGATATCATATTTCGTATAAAATTACCATTAAATGGCATAGTCTAACCTAACTAAATTTAGTAAATTTTCCAAAATCAGCTGAAAAATTGCGAAGTTATTCAGCTTTTAAATAAGAAAGCTCCAGATGGCGCACCATGTAGTAAAATTTGTCTGTTAGCAAACATATCATAATGTTTATTATGTTTACTATGTAGCTAAAATAAATAATCCATAAAAATGAATTTGACTTAACGAAACATGATAAATGATAACAAAGGACAATCAAAACGTCAGAAATCATTTAGTCGATTATTGTACTCAATTCCGTTAATCAGTTCTATCAGATCCATTTCATACCATGTCTATTTTGTTATCAAGCAATATGTTAAACAATATTTTTTAAATGAACTTCCGTTCATTTCACCCAACAAAAGGAAATCCTTTGAATTCCTTTATGCCTACAGTCATCCTTTTACCCCAGCACAACGAGTTCGTCACTTTAAGAAAGACATCAACGTTCAGTCACTTCAACTCTGACCGGGACGTTACATTCCGGCAGCCATTAGTAATTTGACTTCCCAACAACCGAATTCGTCTTGTCGTTTATTTGTTTTTGTCCTCGATCGCTAACCACTTACCTCGTCCTCCTGCGGCACAAAGGGACAACCGACGCGCTGCTGATCATTGTTGACGACTTCACGCGTCGCATAACCGGAGACGACGCAAGCGGCGAACCCGTTCCCAATCAGGAAGCTGCACAGTACCGTGGCCAGCTCGAAGCTGTTCGCTCGTCGTCGCTGCAGCACGGCATCGGGTGAAATCAGATGCGTTGGCTGTAATGAGACGAAAGGCGGGTGGAGGTTGTTTGCATTAGTACGCTGATGAATTTGATGAATCGACCATCGGTCGGCGCTCGGACGATGATGAGCGTCACGCAATCGAACGCGTTGCGTACGCAAAGATGGACCTATGTGCCTGTGTATCAATGTTTTGAGATTACGTTTCGGACCACCACGACCCATCACGCCTCTCTCGGTTCGCTTCGGTTAAATGAAGAAATCCAATTTGGCCCAAGAGGCCCCTGGTGTCCGTGGTGCCCGCGTAATCGCAACTGCCATTCCGGTGCACACCGTCCATCCACTGGCCAACTTTTGCCCAAAAAAAAAAAAGGCGGATGATCCCGAGAGGGTGGTGTTTCCATTAAGAGAAGTCCGAAAAGACGAACGTCTTCGTCCCCTTCGGGAAGGGAACAATCCGTGAAGGATTGCGGATCGCAGGCGTAAAGGTAGCAGCGCTATGGAAACTGCAGCGTACCACGGTGGCCACACAGCCGCATATCGCCATCAATCGTGCGAGACGAACGGTGCCAATCTGTTCTCTTCAGGGCAGCGAAAGGACATTCGATCGGGGACTGAGGACGTGAGGTACGCGTCTTATCACGAAAGCGAGTAGCAGCAGCAGCAGCAGCAGCATCATTTGGCATCGGGAGCAAGGAGTGAATGGAATCGAAAAGACCGCAGACCCAAGATACAGACCGACCGAGTGGAGTTTGTTGGCATCAACACATCAGCAGCAACGTCATGCATGCATGCATACTCGTCGCCCCCCGAAACTATCGACGAGATGATGAACGGACCAGCGACCGGTAGACTGACTGGCTGGCCGGGACCAGGATTACGGATTGATGTATTCCACCGGAGATTTGTTTTGGCAGCGCGCACCGGTAGCCACCGTTCGCTAGGTGTCGTTGTTCCGCTCCGTTCCGTTCCGTTCCATCTTTCTTTTCTTTCGCTAAGAGATGAGATTGAATCTTGCAGCGAAGAAAAACGGGAAAATGCTGTTTGAAGGAAGGGAAAGGAATGGCCATTCCCGAGGGGTGGCGGTGGTGGTGATGGCGAGAACGGGCGGTGGATAAATTACGAAAACCGATAGTGCGGCCCAGCCCTTCATGTGAAGTGGAAGAGAATGGGGTGCAGGAGATGAAATGAGGGGGGAAAAAGGGATGAGGGTTGGAAGTATGACGAAATCAGAGCCCCCGGTGCCGGGAAAATCGAAAGGAAAAGCGAAAAACCTCGTCGTTTCAATCCACCAACGAGCGATTGGTGCGAATTACCGAATCAAGAATGCCGGCTGCGCTCCGGTAGCCAAGAGTTCTCGGTACCTTCTCGGTACCCCCCTTATCCCCATGCCGGAGGAAAACCTGGGATCGATTCGGTCCGTTTGGTGGGAAGTGAGATTGCGGACATGAAGAAGAAGAAGAAGAAGAAGAAGAAGAAGAAGGGCATCGATAGCAGCAGCAGCAGCACCGAGCACTTGGTCTTCTTAGATAAATTGAAAGACGCACCATACGCATACGTCGGTGCCGCATATGGAACGACCTCGCCAGGCAAAGAGAAGGGGAAAAGCGGGAAAAGCAGCAGCAAAAATGGGACCATTGAGACATTGGGGTCTCACACACAGGCGGAGTGATTGGATGATTGGTGTTTGGGCCAAACAACCAAAGGCGATCCAATGTTCTTGTGGGCTTCGGTTCGGTTTGCAGACAACAGAAAGAAACAGAGAGACAGAGAGAGAGAGAGAACGGACACGATCGAAGGTTGAACTTGTGGAAAACTCAGGGGGGAAAAAATCGTGGCGAGAAAAATAGTGGAAAAAACTATGCGAAACACGAAAAATGTGACGAATGGAAGAGGTTTCCGGACGACGAAAAGAAGAACCAGCAGCAAAAAAAAAAAACGGCCACACAGGAAGGACGTCTCAGATGCTACATATCACGGCCACGGTCTGGCAGCATAACGGCGAAGCATGAGAGAGATTGCCTGTTTGCCAGCTTTTCCCTCCCCCCGCAACCGTTCGAACCGAATTCGAGATCGATTCTTCTGCATCCATCCATCCGTCCATCCATCAGATGGAAAACCTTTTGCTCCGCATCACCCAAGGGAGGGGGAAATGGAAAATGGAAAAAGAAAAACTCTGCCGAAGGTAATTGCAATCGGTAACGCATATGCCGCCCATACACTCCCGGTACTCGTTCTCGCGTCCCCGGGCAGATCAGCCAGCCAGCCAGCCAGCCAGCCAGCCAGCCAGGTAGTCGGATGTGCCGGATTGCTGAAGGAAAACAATCGCCACGGCAACGTTGGTTCGGTTTGGTCATTTATCGGACAGCGAGAGGGCAACCGACCCCAAAACACAGCAAAAGGGACATTTTTTACCGAAGGAATTGGCTTTGGAGAGTGTTTTTTTTGTCCTGCGTTTGCGTTCAAAATGACCAGATTGGCGAATGATCCGGAAGGACGAGCTGGTGCGACTGGCTTCGGTTTTCTTGGTTGGTTCCTCTTCAATAGGAGCTTCAATCGAAAAGCGTTGTCCCTGATGAGTCGCTTTGGGTTGGTCTTTGGCTCGGGCATCGATTGATCGATGACTGGATGTTCGATGACATGATGCTCGGACTGTGGTGTCTTTTGACGATTTAAAGTATTTAGCAACAGTAATGAATCCCAGGTGAGAAGCGTATTGAGCAGATAACAATGTTGTTTATTTCCTAAATTTTTCAAAAATGTGGTTTAAGATGATTTGCAAGTTTGTTTCTGATTTGACATTCTGGCAATCAACATAAATGTAAAAACATGGTCTAGGTAGCTTTAATCATTGTGGCTAGCTTGTACAGAATGCAGAATGAATTTAGCTGTTATCTTAATTGACATTAAGGTAAACGTAATCAATTCAGTTCTTTAGAGCTCATTACTCTAACAACCAACAAATCATAACATTTAGCTAATAATTAAAAAACCTTTCATCTTGGCACCTACCGAAGAATTACGCAAGAAAAAACTACCCAAAAGGCTAATTAAACATTCCCAGAATATCCCACAAAGTCCTCTCATTGTTTCCAAAGTTCCCTTTCCCAGCAATCGGTTGAAGAGTTAATCCGCTCCACGATTGCGAAGGTAAAGAATCCTTGGCCACGCAAAAGGTAGGCCAATAGCGCAGCGTGCACCGTGAGCTGGTGCCGTTAAGGATGGTCAGTAATTTTGCTGCCAAAAAAACTCCGGTGATGCACCTTCGAAACCCGAAGTCGCAATTTAAATAGCGAAAGAAGAAGAGAGAAAAACAAAACGAACCGTACCATCGATCACATGCGCTTGCAGTGAAGGAAGACAGATCGAGAGGGAAAAAAACACGGTCCCAAAATAGGAACCAACAACTTTTGCACCTTCATCTTCTTCTACCTCTTCTTGTGGTGCGAGTTCGTGTCCATCCTTTTGCAGCCTCTTCCCCATGCCCATGCCAATTGCACGGGCATCCGTTTCGCTCCGGATCAATACTCGCAACATAGCACGATGCTGCTGCTGCTGGTGGTGGTGGTGGTGGGTGTTTGAGTTTGAAAAATTTAAATTCCATCTTCCCACGACCCAATGACTCCACGGAAAACCGGGAGAGCCACAGGTAGCACCACACCGCGCTCATTCGCCTTCCGCAAAGGATCCGTCCCGTGGTTCCCACCAGGTCAGTCCGTCCGGTCGTTCCAGTTTTGCCTCTTCCTTTCCGCTTCTGTGCCGGGTTTTATTCTGTTTCTTTTTGTTTTGCATCAGCTCTCCCTTGGCTGAGCATTTTTCTGTGCCAAGGCCATTACCGGTCGCCGGGGTTCTCGAGGCGCTGGCAAACCCAACATTCCTGCGACGGCAAAGTGCATTTCATTCACTTTCTCCTGCACTCGCTCGGCCACTGGCCACACACAAACTACTCTTTCTCTGGTGTTGGTGGCCACTCGATGGATCCGAGCCGAACGAACACAACAAACGCTTAATTTTACACTTTTTTCACTCGCTCTCTCACTCCTCGCGCATGTTTGCAGATCCACCTTCTGTCCTTCACCCACGCCACCAGGAAGAGGAGGTTAGGACGAAGAAGTATGTCACGGAGCTCCGCAGAACCTCAACTCAGGTCACATTTACTTCGTTAGTTTTGTCGGTGTGTTCCGGGGGCCTGGTCCACTACACACAAGGATGCAAAAGCTCTGACTATGTCTGTGTCTGTTCCGAATCGGGTTTTCTGGTGTGCCTTGGTGTTGTACCGGCGAGACTTTTACGATGCTCTGGTACATAAAAATGGAACCTCACAAAACGTACAAAAAGAAGGGGTTTTTGCTCCACTTCCTTCCACTCACGGATGGTGGAGCACCCGGACTCCTTCCTGATGTCCTCTTCGTTCGTTTCTGGTTCATTTCAGAGAAGAGAACCGAACCGACAACCAAGCAACAAGTGGTTTGAGGAATGTTATTTTTTGGACAGTTCCTTCCTCCAACCAGTACGGTCTTTAGATCCGAAACTCTCTTCGAAGCTCTTCAATGAAGCGTGTGGTCCTCGGAACCGACCGGAATGGCCATGACCGGTACTGTCACACAATCACAATCACGAGCGATATCTCGAACGGTTAACAGTAGCAGTGAGCTGCATCGACACATCGAGCAGCATTCGTAATGATGGTCAATGGCAGAAAAGGTGGAAAGCGATAAAAATCCTTAAATCCTGCTTCATTGACCACTTGACCATTCGTTCTGTGTGCTTTATGCCACACCCCAGTACCCATACACAGGCACTAGACTAGGATCAACTTCCGGGAAATGCCGAAATCGAGGAGCGTCTATCCTTCAGTCCATCAAAATGTACTAAAAACGGAATCGACGGTAGCTGGGCTGTTTGTTTGGGTCAGCAATGGCTCACCCACCCACACACTCACACTGACTTGCCATAATTGTTATGAGTATCAACGCTTCTACCCTCACCCCGGTGGCCAAGTGAACGGATTACGGAATGTCCGAGCAAACAGCGAGCGAGCGAGCGAGCGAACCGCAATCCCTGTCCTGTAATCCCGTAATCGTTTCGCTCGTTTCGCACGCACCAAGCACCGCCAAATGCTGCAATAATAAATTTATGTTGCCCCGGGTGGAGTGGGGAGCAAAAGGAGGGAGCCATCGTAGCGGAGGCGTCGTTTAGGTTCAGTTCGCGCCGCGTTCGTGTAATGTGGTGTTAAGTGGATAAATCACGGACCACCGGGGAAACGCCAACGAGGGAGTCCAATGGTAAACTCCATCTCGAACTCGAATCTCGATAACGCAACAACATGCCACGGTCTGCGGGGCCTGGCATGCTCCCGAGTTCACACGGAACCACCGCCACCGGAGGCGGCAGCGAGATAAGGAAAAAAAGACGAGAAGGGGGATGGAAGGTGAAATGAAATAAAACGGAATTCACATAAAAGTGGAGTAAAGTCCCGGCCCCGTTGGCTTACCCGTTCATCGTCGTCGTTCGTCGTCGTCGTCGTCGTCGTCATTCTGACGGTGGGTGGGATGGGGTGGAGGTGGGTGGTTGTTGCTCCAACTGTTGTGCTGCTGTGATGTGGTCATGGATCATTGCATTATCGTCGCTTTTTACAACTCTCATCGGCCACACCAGACCAGAACAGACCCGTTTGTCGCTCTCTCTCTCTCTCTTTTTTATTCTCTCTCTCTTGCTCTCTCTCTCTCTCTCTCTCTCTCTCTCAGTCACTGTGTCGTTGTTACGATGATAGTAGTAAAATCGTATTTATGAATGAAAATCGACTTCCTTTTAGTACGGCCAGTCAGCCAGCCAGCCAGCCAGCGAATGGCACTTTGCTGCCTCGTCCGCCTTTCCATCATTCCAGCATTTCAGGGGTTTATGGCCTGGTAGTGAGGGGCCTTCCGTACGCCCCCATTTGAACCATCGGTGGGTGGTGGAGTGCCACACAGAAAGTGTTTATTTATGTGCTTATGTTAAGCACAGCCACACAGTCACACAGCCACAGCCACAGTGAGTGGAAGGAGGCGACAAAGAAATGGGAGCAAAAGTCACAAAAAAGCAACTGAACGGACTGTCGGGAGGAGGTGCAGAGAAGGATTGCGATTGAGGAGGAGCATGGGGAGGAATTGGGAATCCGACACCTGGGACCGGACCCTGGTGGAGCTCTTCTCTGTACGACACATCGAAAAAAAAGTGGAAGGACTCCGACACGACGTCATTAATGGGAGGTACGGAAGGGAAGAGGCAACAAAACATCAAATTAAATCGGACAAAAACGACCAAACAGAGACCGGAGTCCCTTGGGGGGTGCTGGAGGATGGAGCAGAAGTCTGGTGCACCGTTCCAGCAAGGAGGAGAGCGAGAGCCAGAGAGACATAAAACGAGGAAATCAAAAATAAAAATGGTAATAAAATCAGATTTGCTCTTCCTTTCTCTCTCTCAGTCTCTCTCTCTCTCTCTCACTCTCTCTATCTCGAGAAATGGCAATAACCTTGGCCTTGCACAGTGCTACAGTGGTAGACATTCGTATAGCCGCAGGTAGTTTTTTCGAGTTTTTTTCTCGTTTCTCTCAAACTAGCCGATCTTTTTTCATTTGGAATAATACAAAAGGTTTATTTTATCGTTGTTTACAACACATATTGAAGAAAAACGTGTAGGACTTGTTTTCGAGAAAATATGAGAAAATTTTCAAATTTCACATGGACATTCGTATAGCCGCACCGTATGAAAAACACATTTTTCAAATAGTTTTTACGAAGCAATCTGCAAGTTGGTATTTTTTATTACTGCCTACATTTCTAACAAATCCAAAACTATAATTTGCCATGGGTTCCGATAAGATTTAATGGGTTTGCTATTCAATTTAAGTGTAACAGTCGTCAATGACCTGACTTAAACTTGAAATATTTTTATTTTACCGATTTTTTTAAGAAATCAATCCAAATAAAAACCAAAACGCTTTTTTATGTAATTGCAATAAGAAATGCATACTACACACTTGGATAAAGGGATATTTTTGTCTCCAAACCATGCATTTAATTGTTGGTGAAAATTCATTGATATGTTATTGTCCTGTAATAAAAGGCTTCAATCCCCGATAGATGAATAAAAATGTCTTGCAAAGGCTCTGTTTACATCCCTGAATACATTTGAGTTGAAATTTAAAAAATGGAAAGCTGTACGTGATAAGAAAGTTACAGCAAACATCAAACCCTCACCAACGATTTTTTGCTTTGACTTTCGATGTGGTATGGTGGGTCACTCATGGTTCAAATCATGCTAATATCGGCTCTATCTATCCAAATTATCAAGAAATTACTTATTTGCTTTGAAAAGAACTTCATTTTGCTTTTATTTTACCTACGTTACCAAATTTAGGGTAAATGAGCCGGTGGTCGTTTTGGGCATTAATCAACTTTGGCTTTGCTTTGAGTTTTCTCCCAATTTTATGATTTGTTTATGATCCGTTATGTATAAAATACGTCTGGTTATTACTGGTCCATCCATAGTTCCTTTAAATTGCCCAAAAGGTTGCCAATTTCTGGCTGATTCATGCTAAAACTGACTTTTTGTCCCTTAGGAAACTATTTTCATCGTTTTCGATAGAGGCTTAACCATCCTTTTGGATATTTTCCGTAGGAAATTATGGATGGATTTCTTATACCTACCGATAATTGAAACAACAGAGCGATTAGATTTGCAGTTTATCAAAAATAGCTTGATTTTTTGTCATTTTTTATTTATTTGTCAGTTACCCTGGGTGCATTATTTAAAAAAAAAATAAAAAGTCAGAGTGTTATCAAAAAGAGCATTTCTAAAGCTTAAAATAATCTAGAATAGTTCTACTATTGAACAAAAAATACAACCATTAAATAGGTGTTAACGAATTTTACGGAGTATGTTTTTTCTTTCACTGCGGCTATACGAATGTCCATTTTAAAACAGCTGCAATCTGACGATTACTCACATTTTGACACATAGCACTCACAATTACCCACGTATCTAAACCAAATTTTACATGTATACTAGTCACATGTGTAGTAACACAATAAAAGTTTGATACCGTCAAAAAATGCATCCGTTTGTAATTGATTGCCGTTTTACTCCTGAGCCTCTAGGTGCGGCTATACGAATGTCTACCACCGTAGTGCTAAGGACTGGTGACTCTCGGCTCGTGATATTTGGGATTCTGCTTTCGACTTCCTCGATCGTCCTGGCTGCCCTGGCTCCTTGTTTGTCACCGAACGATCTCTCTTTTCCTCTCTATCTCTCTCTCTCTCTCTCTCTCTCTCTGTTTGTGTTGTGACCCGGTTTTACGATGTTGTTTGTCTGCTGATTGCCTCCTGATCCAGTTGGTGGGAGGTGGGAGGTGAAGCGCTCCTTTGTGACCTCGATTCTCCTCCTTGGCGCACGTCCTTGACCGTTTTCCTGTTCCCCATATTAACTTCCCACCGGGCCGGGAGGGGCGTGGGGTCCTAGATGGGTGGTGGAGGGACAGAAAACGAAAGGAAATACCATCTCAGCCACACAAATACATATAGAGGTAGCTCCCAAGGAGCACTCCCGAGCTCCCGCTATACAGATCGTTTGGTCTGGGAGGATCCAAAGACACCGATTTCGTCGGGTGTGTGTCTGTGTCAGTGGTTCATTCATGGAAAGTTTTTGTGATTCTCCCTCCTTTCCACCACACCATCACCGGTGATCCTCTGGCACTTTACCACCCAGCCCCTTCTCGGATACAACTTCTTAGATCCCGGAGGGAAGGAAGGAAGGTTGACGTGACGCTTCCCTTCCGATGTCTGGCTTTCTTCCTTTCTGCTAGCCAGCCAGCCGGCCTGGCAAGTTTGAGTTTTGGTTTTGTTTGATTTCTTTCAAAGTTTTCTTCGAAACTCTTGCCTTCTTCGGCTTCGGATCCGGTCCCGTTCTGGCCTTCCAGACTGATGATTCCGTTTTTTGTGTCTCGCAATCGTAACCTTCCGCAACTTCAGTTTGCGTTGAACCGTTTGCGACTGTTCGAGGAGTTTTCCAAGTGAATCAGAACAAGAAAGGAAAAAGGATGCCGCTATTCCTTGATGATGGGCGCTCCTCGAGGACGTGCCCTTTCGAGGACACGCTTTCAAGGTTCAAGTTCATTAACGCATTAACGTACGGTCGAACCCCACTGTCCCACCTTGGCGGGTTCCATAAATTCCACCACCGTCCGACAACGTGTTGCGCTGCCATCGCTCGAGGTGGAATTGAGTTTTTCTTTGCCGCGAACAGACTCATAATTGGCTGCGATTGCTTGCCGAGGCGACCCACGGAGGGGTGGGATTATAGTCGAGGATAAAGAAGAATGAAGTTGTAAGCGGCAAGCAAGCGAAACGAATTACAAAAGACGATTTCCAACGACCGTACGCCCCTCCGGGCGCTAGCTCCTTCAATGTGCCTTGGCAGCATCCTTAACGGGGGGGCCGAGCGCCAAAAGTTGGTCGTAACCCGGCGAGGGGGGGAGGGAAAGAACGAGGCAAAAGGAAAATGATTTATTGTTTGTGGGTTAATAAAAATCAAAGTATCGTTTACGGCAGCACCCGAGTAGTAGCAGCAGCACTGGAGGACGAACCCACTGGCACAGTGGAGCTTCCTTTCGGAGGAGCAAGACGTTAAGCAAAACGGTATAAGACGCTTAAAGAGGATCAACAGAGTCAAAGGAAGCGTGTCGGTGGAGTGGGTGTTTGGAAACTTTTTCTTTTGCTCTTCCTTTCGCCCTCTCTCTCACTCTTCTCCTCTGGACTTCCACCGGAATCTTCCTCGCTATCTTTCGCACGAAGATGCTCGATGCTCGATTGTCTGGAGCTTGTTGCTTGGCCGATGATAAGCATGATGATGATAATGATAAACTGTTATGCCCTTTTGTTGAGTTTGCCGCAGTTCCGTGGTGCTGCTGGTGCTGGTGCTCTGTTTATGCTTCCTTGCCTTGTTGTGTATGGTGTCGTGCTGGGATCGAAGGGGGGAAAGAAGGAGCAGAGAACGCATGACTGCAGGTCGGGCACTCGGGTCGTTCGGCATCGTTTCCTCCGCAGGGCGATTGAGATGCGTAATTAATAAGCAAGTAATTATGATATTTATTTGATTGCTCCGAGAGCCTCCCTCTCTCGCGCTGCTTCAGGATTGGCAACACGAAACACGACGTCGACGACAAGATGATGCCCGGGAGGAATGCATTGTGGTGTGACAGTGGGGCAGGTGAAGAGCGGAAGAGAGCAGAGTTCCAAGACGAAGGAAGGAACTACTTGAAGATGCAGTGCATCCGAAGATGCCGCCGAAGATGCCCGACCGGTTGGAATGCTTGGAATGGGTCGGAAGAGAGCGGAGACAGCAAGGTGGCAGCCACGGCATCTCTCGGGAGGAAGACGGATTAGAATGGGATTATTTTCACTTTGGCAAACGCTCCGGAGCTCACTTGGCAAGGCCGTTGATGGTGATGGAGTTCCGTTCGCAACAAGTGGCACTGGCAAAACGCACTTAACTGGTGTCGCCTTGTGTGTGCCTGTGTCTGTGTTTTGGATGTTGTCTCGTCCTCTCCACGAACGCTTGGTTTGACGCTTCATTATGCAACGTACGCCGTACACACAACTCAACGGTTGGCTGCCAGTGAGCTGCGCTGCCTTCATGCCAGGGATCATTATCTTCATTAGCATACCGATGTTATGGGGAGGGAGCGTGCGCGCGTACAAGCGGACAAGAGAGTGATGCATAGGATTCATGAGAGGGAATCGGGAGTTCTACGAATTCTTTCCCCAAATTCGCCCCAAATATGTTATGTTTCCATGCTAATGATGCAGTATTTTATGTCACTCCAAGGGTTGTAGTTATTGCATTTTGAGTGGCTTTTCACCAACAATAACTTATCTAAAATGATTAATATACTAAAGGAAGGATCAATCTAAGCCGAATTTATGCTATTCAAATGGATCTCTAGATCAGTTTATGGTTATAAAAAGTAGAGAACGTATTAAAATAACACTTGATATCGAAATCAAACACTTACAATGGACCAGAAAATCAAGATAAAGTTTCCCTAAACCTCTTTGGATGTGAGATTTGTTAAAAATTAATATTTTATATACAGCTCACCTTGTCTAAGACTAAGAACATGAGAACATTAACCGTCATAATATTCCACTGTTTGCATCGAAAATAGAGCTGTATCCCTAATTCGAGATTCAGACAACTTCGTCTCCCGAACAGTCTACAACGATCAAGCATACTCAACTGAACCTTATGACAAGTCTTATGAAGTCGTAAACGTTAAACATTTAGCTCTACGCTTTGTGTACTACCCATCAACCGTATGCACATTTGGCCACCTGGTTCCTGGACCACCTTCGCCATAACCTGCCACCAGGAAGTTCATACAAATCTCCCAGAAGCAAGTGTGTGCATCACCTCACCCCTTTCGTAGCATCACGATGCACAAGTTGAATCAACTGGTGGTCACCCACTTGCATCCCACTGGTGCTGGGCGGACGGGTCCAACTATTCGTAAACTCACCCAAAACAACTGCAATACTCTCCCCGGTGTGGACCCGTGGCTTGATGGGACCTTTCGGTAAACTTTCGTTGCGCGTTCGGAGGGAGCTCTTTGGGTTTGTGTTGATTGGTACGGAGGCAACATCGACACGGAACGCGATGATGATGTGAGGCAAAGGCTACATAACTGGTGTGCCAGGATGGGCCACCGAGCGCCCAGATGTTGTTGTACACGCCGTGCCGTGCGCCTTATTAACGTGAAGTGATGGAGTACTTCACTTTGGTGCATTCAGCAAACATCTGCTTTGGCGGTCAGGGAAAGCGAGAAATGAAAAATCAATAAGTTTTGATGAATGGGGAGTTTTAAATATTTCTCCATTTTTTTAACATTCAATCACATATCGTCCAGGAATCAAAGGAGGGAGACGAGTTCTTAAATCTGTTCCTTGTGGCCACTGATTAGAGTAACCTAATCAATGATCCCAACCAGCAACTCCATCTGCTAAGCTATCGTCCAGTATAGCACTGCGACGCTATACGGATTCAATGCATTCAAATGAATACAACACCCTCCCAATAGCCCAAGAGCTGTGCTCTAGTCGAACAAGTTGATGGGGCCAATATGCTTTGAAAGCACAGGCACTACGCTTCCCAAAAAAACCGACGCCACCAAACCTAAACCAATTTCCCCTCCATCTGCGATCATGCATCTCTGCCGACGAACGGATCGAACTTTTAATTTCGTCCATCTTTCGTCAGTACGTCTCCATGGCAAGTTCTGACCTGGCGGAGATCTCTGCAAAGTGCAGTCACGCTATGGCCGCTGGTGCTGCTGCATCCGTCCAGTCCGCTACTTCCGAGAAGCCCCGAAATGGTTCGTTCACTCGCGGCCACACGGCGTCCACGGGCGTGTCAATCAAACGGTACAACGCAGGTCCCGGTCCCGGTGTGGTCACCTGAAACGTCAATCCGGAGATCAAATTACCATGCTGCTAGGCTCTGGAGGGGGCGCCCTTAGCTCGAACGTCGCCAGCATGCGAATCTTCGGCCGGGCTTTGCGGGACCCCTTCGCGACTCGCTTCTCCACACCACACCATGGCCACGGGTTCACCGTGGTGTGTGTCCTACGGGCTACGGCATAATCCGCTGCGGGATTCGTGTTGGTGGCTCTGGAAGTACGCTCCATGCGCTTGTTTTTTTGTGCTGCCGTTTATTTGCATTTTCTCGCCTCACGTCGTCTTGCCTTTCCTCCTCGGCCTCCAAGAGGGGAACTGGGATGCGCGACCGGCGCCCGCAGTATGAAGCCCTGCGGCCCAGTGGGTTTTTGGCCGGTGGTTCGGTTGCCAAATGTTTGACTTCGCGTACGACGTTTTTTTTCGTGTTGTTGCTGTTGCTTCCTCCAGCGCTTTTCTGTCCGTTCGTTTGTTTGAGGATACAAACAAGACAAAAAGTGGAGAGAAAAGAAATGGTTATGGCTGTACGCAGTCGACGGAAGGCTTGTTGGAATTGAAGGAACTGAAAACGTTCCTCCAGCGAACGCGAAGGGATGGGAATGTCGCAGAAGACCAGCACCGACGTCACGGAGGCCACTCTCGGCGGTGCCTTCAGGTCGGTGTTTGCTACGCACTATACACTTCACCTTCCACCGATGGCCCGGATGTCGCTCCGCAAGATGAATGTCCAGCGATGGGTGGGGGAGCGCATTCTGGAACCACCCCTTGGCTGGGGGGGTCCGTTTGTGTTGTGCAATTGCCTTTCGGCTGATGGTTTCGTTTGCTTTCTGTGTCCATCTGCTCTGTCCATGCCCTCCCCATCGCAATGGTGTCCCCGGTGTTGTGTTTGTCAAATGCAAAAAAGGCTCCGTTCAGTGCCGATGGTTTGTCCGGTGCGGTGGCTTAGGGATGATGGGTCTCTTAGCAGCCTTTGGTGCCCAGGCGCTGCTGCTGCTGCACTTTCGAGCGCCAAGGGTGCGTTCCATCTGCATCGATCCAATCGGCAACATCGAATTGACATTTTTATCGCTGAAGCAAATGGGAATGGGAATCTGCACGAGTCCGAGGCTTAACATCTCTTTTGAACGCTATTTATGTTAATAGTTGACATGTTCAATTGAACATTTTTTCAAATTCTGAGTTAGTGCGACGATTTCAGAAAGCTAGAACATCAATCATAAAAGATAATTTAATCGTAATGTTGTCTACCTTCCAAACTGGAAAATGTATTAAATGTGCTCTAAATCTTTTTATTAAGATTGCAATTGTGCTTTTATGTTAGGTAAATGTTGCCCAAAGCATTTTAACATATAAGATTTTTGATGTTGGATAATGAATTATTACGAAACGTGTTGACAAAACAGATGTTGGCAGGTGTTTTGTATTTCCACCTACTTTTCGTAACGAAATACTGGTTATTTTCTGCGTTTAGTCAATTATTCATCTATTTATAACAATAATTTTTGAAGTGCAAAATATAAACAGTGACAAATAGAAACATCAGAAACGTCTACGTATCAAAAGCCTTGGTGACGCCATCAAACTATTCAAACAAAGTTCTGCCAAATTTAACAGAATAAGGCTGTACCTTTCGATTAATACGCTGAAAGCATTAAACAAGATGACAGGAATAGACACAACTGCTATTCTATTAGCCTGAAACTAGATGAAACTCTGGAATTGAGCTTTATAAAGCAATAACAGAAGTAAAGACTATATTGAAACGGCCAAAGAGATGCTAAAAGAAGAAATCTAACAAAGAATATCTGCTACGTTTAAAAAAAAAAGTTAAGACATATCGTTCATCTATTAATCTATAGATCAAAGATTCGATACATTATCACAACCTTCCGCTCTTCAGCTACGCCACGATGCTTTTAATCCAACGCTCGATCAACCACTCTCACGATGCTAGAATGCACCACCTACCGGGGTTACCGAACAACCAACGGTTTCCCGAGAACCCAGTCCATGCAACCACAGCGTCCTCACAACGAATCGTGCTCAGAGCGTTGGCTCGCTTCTGGCGCCGCATCTAACACGCACGCATTATTGGTTGCAGCGTGTCTTCATTTGGCTACCAGCGGACGGGCAATCAGCCACTTCCTCCAACTTCTGATGACTGGCGGCCCTGGTTTTCGGATCGCGAGCTCACGCTAACGGAATGAGTTTGAGGCGAGCCGAGTTTGGTCCTGTCACCAACCCCGGACGTCACCGAGGAGACGAGAACTTGACTGACGAAAGGGTGCGATTGACGGAGACGGTGGCTCTAACTATCAGGGCCATAATGAGAGCGACCACGCAAGCTGCTTACTTCCGAAACATCCCGAACCAGGCTGTCCATCGTCGTCGTCGCTGTCGTCATCATCATCCTCATCAGCCATCGGCATCGTTCCGGGACGACAGATGTTCCCGAAAGTCGCCGTAAGTCTCGTAACTCGGTGCTCGCTATCTAAGGGACACCGTAACCAAGCTCCAGGGAAGGGACTGGGAATGACGAATGCATAATTTGAGTCGCGCACTGCCGGAAGGCCGAAAGGGGAAGGTTGCCTCTCCGCCAGGATCTCCTGGCATAAGAATCGAACGGTTAAGACACTAAGACGCAGCATGAAGTCTCTGCGCGTGTTTGATTTGAGACACACTGCAGCTAGAACCAATCGAATCGAATCGCGCGACTTCAACTGAAGAATGTCAAGCTCAATCCAGCCCAACCCAACCCAAAGCTCCCTTAATTGCGATGTAATTGATGTCAGGTTACGCACCAAAACAAGATTGCTCCCCGTCGTCGTCGTCGTCGTCGTCGTCGTCGTCGTTGTGGCGTAATTGGCTTCTTGGCTACCGCGAACCGATTTGCGGATTTCGGACCGCGATGCCTTCGTCCGGCGTCAGGATTAGCTCGCCTGGTCCAAAGCGCCAGGGCCAGCTTTCCAACGGACACAGTCAGCAGGACTGTTTGGCCGTTCTCTGTTCGCGTGCTGCGTGACCAAACGCCAAACGGGACCATGTTCCGGTCCCCGTGGAGCAGCCAGCCAGCCAGCCAACAAGTGCCTTATACGCTTATTTTAATTTATAATTTCCCAACTTCCACAGCAAAGCTGGAGGTGGAGGATGAGGCCCCAAGGTAGAGTACGCCGCATTGCCGCGAACGCACCGATGGTCTATCGTCAACCGATTCTGTGCCTCGGCCCGGCCGTCGATTAGTTAGATAAAGAAACGTGAGTTGTTATCGTGTCGCTGATATGTCTCGCCCCTCGCTGAACCTTTTCGGTTTTGGGGAAGAGGGAACGGTTTTATATATTTTCGTGTTTTTCCATGTTGCGTTCCCGGACACTCCACAGTTCGCGGACTCTCCAGCGAGTGAGGCGACGCCGACGACACGGACGACGACCACGAAGTACACCGTTGGCCGGAATGCGAATGCGAATGCGATGCGGTGTAGCAACGGCGAGAAGCAGCAGCAAATGTCACAAGAAAATGTCGAGCTCTCGGCGGGTCCGGACTATTTGCAACGAGGCAGCTGGATTCGCGAATGCGTGTTTTTGGGGGACCGTGGCCGTGACGCTCGAGCGTATGTTGGCGCCACCGTTACACAGGCCCCGCTGGTTGGTTCATGGTCGCCGCCTGCAAGGGTTCGTAGTATCCCGCGCGATGATCGCGACGTCGCACGATCGCGACTATCAGCCAGATCGCCACTGCTCTGTCGAGGCTGACTAGCAGCACCAAGCAGCTAGTATTAATGGAGATTTAACTGGCACGATAAACATAAAACTGTCCATCTTCCAGTGTGTCCTGGGGCGATCGCACGAACGCATGGTCCCCCTTTATTCGCCTGCAGCAATCGACACCTCACCACCGTTCATGTCATCGCGGCCAGGAACGTTGGATCCGCTTTTAATTATTTATTATTTATTTTAATATCAGGGGCTAACAGCTAGCGCACCAAATCCGCCATTTCGATCGTTAAAGTGCAAATAAAAGGTGGAAAGTGGACGGCCACCGGCGGTACTTGGGTCCTAATTAACAGAAAGGACCACCAGCCAGCTGCTGGTTCCCTGTTTGCTGAGTGTCTTCGCCGTGTGCTCGCTGTTTTGATGCTGCGTTCAATGGTCAGCGAAATGTTTGTTTATTATGCAACGCAAAATGCCATCAAAATGGCCTCTAGGCTGAAAGTCAAGGGGACGCCAAATCGCAATCCGATGCACCACGATGCGGCTCTTAAATGTAAAATGTTTGCCGATTATGATATGACGATTTGTTCGGCACTGCGTGGCTCTAGATTAATGCTATCTTCTCCGAGGGTCATTTCACGAGAAACACCCGGAAAAGGTGTAAACAGAGACCCCCAGAAAGGGCTTGGTCGTCGCCAAGAATTGGAGCACGCTTGCTTATGTGGCCATTGCTAACTCGCTGCAGACACCAGCAACGGAAGAACGACTCAAAGCGGTGCAGTCTTCTTCCTGACTTTCCATCGGTCACCATAAACCACACCAGTTCGCGTTTCGGACGGATAAATTTGATTTGTGCGGTTTGTTGGGTTTTATGACCGCAACCGACAACGCTGTCGCCGACGCCATCGCGTCGCGTCGCGGCTTTTCCACGAAAAAGAAAGTTTAGCGATTTTCAAAATTCAATTTGTTTCTCCGCCACCAACGAAGACCTCAGCTGCCCTCCTGCCCCGGCGTTTTTTTTAATGTCCACCACGGTCGCGGACCAGAGACCCCGGTGGTGGGTTTTATGAGTTTTACGGAGCGAGCTGCGGATGCGGTTTTCGAGGCCGATCGATGAGCGGCGGCTTCTTGGGGGCAACCAGACGGACAGGCCAACCTGGTGATGCGTGCAGGATGGTTTTTGGAGATTTCATCGAGCGTCCACGCAAACAAACATCACGAATCCAGGATTGACGAGTCGAAAACAAACGAAAAAAAAGTCAATAAAATATCGGCGACCAATTTCGTGGCGCGGCGGAATGGAGTGAAAAACCATTCTGGACCCGTTTGTGGTCAGCAGATTTGCTTCTTTGGGGAGAACGTGGAGGCCAATGACATTCCGGGGGTTGCGCGCATCGACTCACGACGTTGTCGCTTTCAGGAGTTCACGAGACACAAGACGAGAGAATGTCTCGCGCATAACATTCACCCAGAACGCGATTTCCGAACGGATCTTCCCTTTTATGACGCCACACAAACCGCCAGAAAGCAGTTCCGTGGTAATAAAAACGTGATTTGACACCGGGCCCTCCTTTCTCTTTCTAGTGCCCGTGGCCAAAGGGCCACAAAACCGGAAGCAAACAAAAAAAAAACCGGCCACAGTTCCGTTTGTTTTTGCTTGATCCATGAGAGAATGGTTCCGTCCGTGGTCCGTCGTTCGGTAATGATCTTTGATCCTGATACATTTTACATGTTAATAACTAGCATCCATCTTCTTCTTATTGTTGCCTTTTTTCTTCTCTCCCAAAAGTGTCCCGTGGCCCGGTTAGGGGACGTATCCCTTCCGCTAATCCTCGAACTGTCCACCGGACCGGCGCTTTGTTCCGGCTTGACCGGTCGATCCGGCCGGCTGTCCTGACGACTCCGTTCCCAAAATGGACATCGTCACCGGGCACCCAGGGGGGCGCTTTGTTTACGTGTGCTCTCATGTTTTGTTGTTGTTTTAATTGTTGCCAGAGTTTTTTCTCCTCCCCAAAGAAAAGCAATTGTTTTGCCGCTTCTGGAGCGCGCTCTAGAAGCGAGTTCCCGTCCGACCAACGATGATGATGATGATTGTCCAGTCTTCGGACAGCCGGCCACCACCGGACAATCAGTCATCGAAGTTATGGGACCTTCCCTTTTGTTGGCAGATGCCGAGATGAGGAAAGAAGGGCAGCGTCTACGGATCGCCGGAACCCCTTTTCCCGTCCGGATCCGGAACCGTCATGAGAGGATCACTTAAATCTTAATAAATGCCCGCTTAATTGATATTTGAAAGAATCGGGCTGTATGTGAGAGAAAGAGACGAAGGAGACTTTTCGGAAGAACAATGGAAGGAACGGTTTTGACCAACCAGTTCGCCGGGAATTTTAGAGCGAACGCAAGGACGGGGACGGAGCGACAGACTTCTTCGGTGATTATGTGGCCATTCGTTTGTTTTTATCCGTGTCTTAAGCTACACCCAGCGAAATTAAAATAGCACCACCCAGTTTTTTACTTATAAAAAGACGAATAATTAAGTTTCAATCAAATGTTTTCTGCTACATGTGCTAAAAACTGTTACGGATTAAACTAGCATGAGTTTGTTTTGTTTGGTTTAGCCGTTTTTTGGAAAATCCTGGAAAACTAAAAAAAGGGTGCGAAATAAAAATAGCACCACTTATGATTTTCAACAAAATCCATCTGTATTTCTCAAAATTCATCATGCTTTTGGCATTTGTTCATGAACTATCTTATTTCAATTAATCAGCTGATGGCAATTAAATGCGATTTCAGCAATTAAACCAATGTTTCGAGACAAAAAAATCGCGCTCCAGAACTCGACATTTCAGCCTGTTTACACATTCAAATTGCTTTCTGTTTTCATAAACACGACGTGTAAGCATATACCAAAGGTTTTCTATGTGATTCATATCCGGAAAACGGGTTGACCATTCGATATCTTCTGTATTTTTATCAGAAAACCACGTTTTGTGCGCTGTGAATGAAGAGTTGCAGCATTATCTTGTTGAAAAACAAAGTCTTGACCCATCAATGATGATTCAAAAGTATCTCTAACATGTGTACATAATCCTCAAACTGCATTTTTATTTGTTCTTTAAGCCAACGGATGCCTACTTGAGGCGGAAAAAGTTTTCCTATATTTTCAATGTGTGAGCGCCCAAGTTCCTGCCCATCTCTAAATCTAGTCATTGCGCAAATCGAGCTAGTAGTATTGTAAGTCATCTAAACCATCAAGGTTGACCTTTTTAAATCATAAATGATCGAGTTATTCCATTCTTCGGTCAGGAAATGTGATTTTTCGCGAAGCTCAGATAATACACTTTATGTAGCTTAGTTAGTTTGTGTCCTCCAAGTCTTTTGAGTAACTCCAAGTGCTCACTACCTGCCAGCATTTGTTGTACGTGACGTGTAGTCACTGTCAGATCTAATTTTACTCGGATTTATGATGTTGATCTTTTTCCATTCATCCAAATTTGTAGCATTGTCCTGTCATGCTTTGCGGAAACCCCGCTTTTTTCCCCACAATTCTCGATAGGATCAAGTTTATCGTTATTTTTCAACATTTTTCCATCAGCTGTGTGTGCTTGATGAAGTATTTGAACCATTTTTCTGTTAGATAAGCTCGCTGGTTATAATAGATTATAATGTTTACCTTTTCCCTTTTACCATTTAAAGTTAGGTGGTCTGATGGAATCATAGGAACTAAATCAAAAGGAAAAAAAATGATTTCACTGCTAATTGCACGTACTTAGAGTCCACTTTCATAGTCCTGAAAACCAAAACATAGTTCTTTAAAATGAGCGAAAAAAGTAAAATTAACCTGAGGTGGTGCTATTTTTATTTCGCACTTTTTTTTATTAAAAATTGAGTTTTAATGTTCATACTTAAAAAAAATATCCCATATAGCAGTTCAAAACATCGATAGTGAGCTCACGAATAAAATTAACATAGAGACTGGCATTGTTTCTAAGATTTTTGGAAAAATACTGCCGAAAAACATGGTGGTGCTATTTTAATTTCGCGCAGTGTAGCAGAGCGAGGCAGCTGGACCACCGTTTGGTGATAAATAGTGATGTCTGGCAGCCTGCACGGCGGTTGATGCCCGTTTTGGGATGGACACTGATGTGGTAACGGTCGAAAGGTGCGCTACCAACCGACCGCATGCAACTCCTCATGGCACGAAATGAAAAATGGAATCAAGGTGGTCTGTTTGTGGACAATATGGGCTGGAAGGAGAGCGAGATGTAGATCATGAAGTCAACGCTGTTGGGGTCATATTCACGCAACAGGAACCAACGGCCACTAATTCAAACATTTAGCCTAGATACTCGGTACAAGAATTGAGTCATAGTTCGAGGTCTATGATGATGACGAGCGCCTCATACCCCGGGGGCCGTTCGGCGTAAAATTTATTATCTCGAGACCATTCCGTCTGGAGGTTGGACGCGCGCGACTGTCATTCATCCGTTGCAGTGGCGTTGCGTTTGGCATGCTGCAGCATCTTCTTTTGCTCCTCGAGTACCCGAAGTCAATCGTACTCCATTGATCGCGACAGAATGCGCGTGATCGTAGACGCAACCCGCCGGGGGGAGGGGGGGGGGCATAATTTACATTCGTGGCCTCCGTTGGCCCCGTCGGATGCGCTGCTCGACAATTATGTCGTTCTGGCGTGGCCTCGCCGGGTGGGATTATTTACGATTCTCCACCCAGGTTCCTACTGGCCCTCTCCAGGAGGCGCAATTGAGCGTAAAACGATTCCGACACGGGTGCGCGACCCTTTGGATGGTGACCGGGGAGTGGGAACTCCGAATCAAAACCGAGAGAGAAAGAGAGCGGGTCGAGCGACAACAAACCAAAGACATTGTGCGATCTCGGTCCCGTTTGGCGCAATCTATGAAGGATGGATGCGTCCTGGCTGAATGTTTATGCCCCGTCCGGACCGACCGGCTGACCGAGCAGAGTGTCCAAGCACTGCGCAGCGCACAAATGGACGGAAAAATCGTATGTAAATGAAGATTTATTGAAATCGCATCTTTAGCGACAAAACCCGGAACATGCCTACACACAAACACACGGATTGCACCACGCGAATCCGGGGGTGAACCAAACAAATTTGCCTCCGAATGAACATTTTTCATCCGGGGGGAATGAAGTGGTCGTTAAAGCCGAATCGTTTTCGGGCCCTGCGGCAGGAATTCATCATCGACAAATGGCGCTGGGACTGTGTCTGGCGATTCCGTGAGCAAGGTTTTCATGGATGTAAATCGATTTCGGGGTCCGGCAGGACACTCGGCAGACGGTTAAGGATAAGCTGGCTGGATAGGGGCTCATCCGTGTGGTGTGGTGTCAGGTCAATGGTCTTTTGGATTTGTTTTCTTCTCTTTCGCTTTCGGCCACAGGGGGGGGGGCCTAGGGGTGATCAGCTGAGCGTTGGTCAATCGATGATGCAAAAATGGTGGTGATGCAACCGATTGTTGTGTCCTCAGTTCAGGTGCATCGTTTGAAATGTTTCTTGACCCACATTCATGCGATGGACGTGGAGTGAGCGGCAGGTGCGCCAAAGAAAACAGCAAGAGTGCGAGGATTGTAGGTATCCAAGAGCAGAAAAGGGTATTCTTGTTTCATATTAAAAGCCGAAATGAATTTAAATCATACTTTGTTATATCGAACTAGATTGAATTGACGAGATCACAATGAAGAATGAGCAATTACTCACATAATTGTTTGTAGAATCATGTATCTTTTACTGGCAAAAAATTGATGAAATGGACCATTTTCTCGAAAAAACTTGTAGAGAATAAGAGCTGGCAGAGTCAAAGATATGAACAGAAACGTTCTCTTGCGCCTACACTCTGCCAATTTTCTATACGACCACCATCTGTTTGTTTAAGAGAATATTCAAGATGCAACATATCTAATCAAGACTTCTAAACATAATTTCATGCTTAAAAAAGATGATTAAACACCAAAGGCCATAATTTAATCTTCGATTTTCTTCAACCATAGAAAATCGAAGATTAAATTATGGCCTTATATTTAAGAAAAGAAATGTGAAGTTTGTTTAAGACGATCGTGATTTTTTTGATATTTTAGTGGACAGCAAAAGCAAGCAAATATTCTTTCACCGTTCAGCATTAATGTGTGTGTTTTCAACAAAGCCAAATTTCTGATCATCGAATGATCCTCCTTGTCGTGCATAGAAAATAAATCAAGCCCTGTTCCGCAGATGTTTTTTGTGGGAGATTTTCTGGAACTAACTGATGACTCAAAATCAACTAGTTATGGTCAGGTCTAGTAGGTTTTTATTATAGTTTAATGGTACTTTTGAAATGTCAATTACGTTGAATCCAATAAAAAGATGTTAAACCATTCATAGACATTGTTCAATAGAAAAAAATGTCCATTTATCAAACCCTACTAAAGAAGAATTTTAAAATGCCTTAGCTATGGCAGCTAATATGTAGCAACAGATTCTTCGAACTGTGATTCGGAGAAAAGTACAAAAGTTCATAAAGATAATTTTGGAATATTTGTTTCAATATTCCTTCTGGAAAGGACGCTAAATTGATTGCATTTAAAAATACAAACGATTTTTATAGTCATAACCGCAGATTCCACATGTTTTGTGATAAAGCATCTTAAATGAATCCAGCTTTGGTATAAATTTGCGGAATCCAAGTCGATTTGATCCATCCTAGAACCTGGAAAATCATTCAACCTCCTCACGGTTATCACATTATCAACGATAACCTGCTCGGAAAATCCTCTTCCCAACAGAGAACGATTAGCTACTCAGTGTAAAAGGGCAACATATTAAACCGTTTTCAACCGGATCAACCGCTTAAACGTCCAAGATCCCTTTCAATCAAACAAATCTCCTTCCGAGGATTCACCGGACCTTCCGAGATGAGGTGGGGAAAAAGATGAGAGAAAACAAAAATGATGACACGGATAATCTGTAAAATCAACTCTTTTGGTGACCGAACGGAAGCATAACGCACCCAAAAGGCGCGCACTGCGGCTGCTGCACCGACAGTTCGCTCGAATGTTATGTTTATTTTCCCCTCCCGCGTCTCCTCTTTGTGGCCATCGCATCGAATTCGATGGGAAAGAACGACCGAGATTGACCGGAAGCGCCGGACCGGCCATTGGCGGTGGGATTGCGGTTCGCGAGTGCGCGAACGAGTCGTTCCCTTGCAGCGGCGATCGATGCTTTC